>NC_043963.1:7246551-7357412 GCF_902148855.1 Sphaeramia orbicularis
GAGGAAGAGGAGGCTCTGACCTGAAGAGCAGCAGAACAGCCTGAGGAAACGTCTGGAAGTTGTTGTTCCTGTTGATCTGAGTGTAATCCTGCATCGCTATCTTCCCAAAAGTCTGACACAAAACACAAACACACAAACACACAAACACACAAAAACACATGAACACAAACACACAAAAACACATGAACACAAACAAACAAACACACAAAAACACAAACACACAAGAACACACAGAAAAGGAAGATTAGACGAACAATGAACCCCTGGACAGACACAACCAGGTGTATTAAGACCAGTTCAGGTAGTGTGTGTGTGTGTGTGTGTGTGTGTGTGTGTGTGTGTGTGTGTGTGTGTGTGTGTGTGTGTGTGTGTGTGTGTATGTGTGAGGGTGTGTGTGTGTGTGTGTGTGTTACTATTCAAAGAAAAAAAAAATAGAAAGATTGGGATTAGGATTGTAAATTTATGGGGAAAAAAAGTCCTATATTCAGTAAGATTAGAAAGGTTTAGTAATGTTTAGAAATTCACTCATATTATTATGTGAAATTAACAAAACTCTCTAAGATTAAAATCATACAAGAAGAAAATCAGATATTCTCTGACATTAAATCATAGATTTACAAGAAAAATCATCATAAATTCTCACAATCACAAATTAGGTGTAAATTAGAAAAAAAAACAAACATTCCATATTCTTTGAAATGAAAGTGGCCTATTTGGCAGAAATTACACTGAACCCATTCATAACTTTCTTAAAGCAAACAACCGAAAACTGCATATATCATCAGAACACAACACATACCCCCTTGCCCCTTTAACCCCCCCCCCAACACCCACTTTCTCTCTCAGCATTTAACCTCCACACCTCACCCCCACTCATCATTAACATTATTATACACACACACACACACACACACACACACACACACACACACACACACACACAATGCAATACATCTGATTGACAGTAACATCAATAAGAGTGACCACTTACTTTGTCTGTCCATTTATCTTGTCTTATGTCTGTCCTGTGTCACTGTCCCGTCTTATGTTTGTCCCATCCTACTGTCTTGTCTGATGTCTACTCAGTCCCACTGTTTTGTCTTATGCTCGTTCTGTTCCACTGTCGTGTGCCAATCTGCCACTTTGTCAAGTCTCGTCCTTGTGCACTTTTGTTTATATGAATCCCTCCCTCTATGTACATATATACTAGCAAGGAATGCTGGTCAATGGGAGCATAATCTTGAAATTGTTACTGGTCACTTGTTAAGTATAAACTGTAATAAATAATAAAGTTGTCCCCCGAAGAGGGGGGGGTGGTGGCGGGTCAAAAAAAAAGAAAAAAAAAAAAAAGAAATTACACTGAAGATATGAAGGCTGTCAAAATCCTTCAGGCTCCACTTACAGACCAGTATGATCTCAACTGGTTTGGAACTGGGATGCAAATTATCAATTAATCCATTAATCATTAGTTGGTTGACCTTGTTGATTGATTAACGATTAACCCTTTCATGCATAGTGGTCACTACAGTGGACAGCTACTCTACAGCTGTTCTCTTGTATATTCATGGATTTTGTTGTTTTGTTTTTTTGCACATATCTTTATTAAAGTTTTAAGACACTACATATCTTTTCTGACATGAATTGGTAACATTGTGTAGATCACCCCTCAGCGTAATAGTTATAGTTTTCACGCAATTTATTAGTAAATACATGTTTCTTCGCTTCAAAAATGAAACACATGGTGTCCAGCTGAATGCACATTTTTGCAACTTCATGAAAAATAGGTTATTATTATTATTATTTTTTATTTTTTTCCTTTATTTTTTTCCTTTATTTATTTATTTTTCATAATACATTTTTCAATCACATTGTTTTTTTTCATGTTTAAAGAGAAATGAAAACACTCAGGAAAAAAATCTTGATTAAGGTTCTCATAATTTGTGCATGAAAGGGTTAATTGATAAGTGGCAATTTTCTTGAGAGCCTGAATTTCTCTTTCAATCTATAAGAATAAAAGCTAAATATTATTTATATACTCCAGTATATAAATAAGCATGTCATATTCCTAAATGACTGATTTATTGAACCATTGGATACAGAACAGACAATGACATTTATGGAGTAAAACTAAAGAAATTCTGCAGAGAAATAAAATAAAAATAAATGGACCTGAAGAGGAGCAGTTCAGAAGAAACAGTCACATGGAGGACAGATGTTGAGGAGCGGGGAGATGCCAGTCGATAATTAACTGACAGTTGATTAATTGTTTACACCCCTAGTTGGAAAAATAAAATACTATCATAATCTATAAATAATGACAACTACAAATTTTTCTCTTTTTGTGCAAAAAATTGCAAAAGTAAAATCCCATTATGAAAATACTTACATTTACAAACTATCTTTTCACAAAAAAATGTTAATAACCTGAAAAAACTAAAAAATCTTAAGAAAATTTTCTAACACTATTATCCTGGTTAAATGTTTTGTGTGTTTATTTTTCTTCAGAAATGTCATTTTTTTCAAATTATTAAAACTTTTTTGTGAAAGGATAGTTTGTAAATGTAAATATTTTCATGAATTATAAGTTATTAAGTTATTCATAACTTTTCTTGCAGGTCTTCCAAACCCAAAAACGTTCATACGTGAACTGACCTGCATTCCGATGACGGCGTAGATGAAGAAGATCATGGCGATGAGCAGAGCGACGTACGGCAGAGCCTGGAAGGGAACCGCACACAGACGTTACCTACTGCTGCTGGTGCTCAGAGCAAGGCATTAGGATAAGCCCCGCCCCCCTCACCTGCAGGGATTTGATGAAGGTCCACAGCAGCGTGCGAATCCCCTCCCCTTTGCTCAGCAGTTTAACCAATCGCATCACTCGAAACAGACGGAAGAAGGTGATGGACACTCTGGAGCTGTCCTCGCCGCTCTGAGCCGAGAAATTTATGACAAATAACAGAATTAGAACAAATTTACGATTGACCTAAACTTTTTTAACTCTAACCAAACGTATCATATTTGATACATGAGTTTTGAAGCCCTCTACATGATCAATGTGATATTTTTTTTTTCCTGATAAACCTGATGTATACAATTAGATACATGCAATACACAGATAATCCACCAGGGGGAGGAGTTCATTCACCAGAGGCCTTTAGTGACACAACATGACAGTCATTAATGAGGAAGAAGGAAGAACTTTGACAATTTAGAAAAGGAACTATCAATTTGTTAGACATGTTTGTGGTACATTATGTTTTTGTTTGTTCAAAAATAATATTTGAGCATTGAGACCTGATGTATCAAAAATGATACGAAGTTGAAACTCATACATGGAAACTAATATTTGAAAACACATTTTTTGGTTGTTCAGACGGACCAAAAAAGGCTCCAGTTTCAAAGAACTGGAATTTTCTCTCAATGATTTAATGGTCCAGGCTTTACAGGGTTAACACCGACATCTGTGGAAATCAGACTCAGTGTCCGTCAGAGTTCAGATCTGGAAAACACACTCACTATTGCTTCAACTTGTCTTATGTTTCATAACTTGTTTTCCCTATTTCTGACCCCTTCGTTCTGACTACTCCATCTTCAGTAACTCATTACACACACACACACACACGCACACACACACACACACACACACACACAGATTCACACTCTTATACACACAATCTTCTGCCCCCCTCCACACCACATTTATATTGATGCTTTACACCAGTGATTTTCAACCTTGGGGTTGCGACCCCACGTGGGGTCGACTGGAATTCAAATGGGTCGCCTGAAATTTTAACAGGAGGTTTAATATCTGATGGATTATGAACGGTATCGTCTGTAACCTGCAGGTTCCATCCAATCAGATCAGACTGAGAAGAACAACAACAAACAGGGATGGTTTCATACTCACACTGAATTCAGTGACGACAATATCCACGACGCTGCCGACCACGATGAGAGCGTCAAAGGAGTTCCAGGCATCGACGAAGTAATGCTGCAGGAAGAACCATCACATCCAGGAAGAACCATGATGTTTATGAAGAACAAACACATTCATGTACAACAGTCTGCGGATGAAACTAACATCCATCCATCTGTCCGTCCTTACATCCATCCATCCATCTCCTTCCCATCCGTCCATCCATCCTTTCATCTATACATCCATCCATCTATTTTCCTCCCATCTGTCCATCCGTCTGTCTGTCTGTCCGTCCATCCATCCATCTATCCATCCTTCTGTCTTTCCTTTGATTCATCCACCCATCTGTCCATCCATCAATTTTCTGTCCATCTGTCTGTCCTCTCATCCATTCATCCTTCCATCCATCTGTCCCTCCATCCGTCTGTCTGTCCATCCATCCATGCATTGTCTGTCCAACATCCACTTATCCATCCTTCCATTTTTTCTTTGATCCATCCACCTATCCATCCGTCCTTCCAACAATTTTCTGTCCATCCATCCATCCATCCATCCATTTTCTTCCCATCTGTCCATCCATCCTTTCATCTATACATCCATCCATCCATCCATCCATTGTCTGTCCATCATCCATCTATCCATCCTTCCGACTTTCCTTTGATTCATCCACTCATCTGTCCATCCATCAATTTTCTGTCCGTCTGTCTGTCCTCCCATCCATTCATCCTTCCATCCATCCATCCATCTGTCCATCCATCCATACATTGTCTGTCCAACATCCATCTATCCATCCTTCCATTTTTTCTTTGATCCATCTACCCGTCCATCAATTTCCTGTCTGTCCGTCCATCCATCCATCCATCCATCCATCCCTCCCTCCTCTCACCCTCAGTCTTAGTGCCAGCAGTTTCAGCAGCATCTCCACTGTGAACAGTCCGGTGAAGACCATGTTGAGGATGTCCATGACGTAGCTGAAGTCTTTGGACTGTTCATAATGCTGCATGACAGGAAACACACTGTCAGATGAACTGGACACACACATTCATCCAAACACATATGGACCACATGACTTATTCACCTGAATGGCCAGAGTGACGGTGTTGAGCAGGATGAGCACGAACATGACGTACTCGAAGCCCGTGGAGTTGATGATGGACCAGAACTTGTACTGAACCGGGTTCTTTGGGATGTAGAGTTTCAGCGGCTGAGCCTTCAGAGCGTACTCCACACACTGACGCTAAAGCACACACAACACAATCCGTTTTAGATCGTACTGACAACGATAAAGTTTTCAGCAGACCCATATGACAATAAACGACTACATGGGTCAGGGAGTAACTACACTGTAAAAAAAAAAATCTGTAATTTTAACAGAATTTTCACTGTTTATTTTTTCCTGTATTTTTAAGATACAGGAAAATATCAATGAAATGACAAAAGTAGACTGTGATTTTACATGTCAAATGTAAAATAACACCAAAAAACTGTAACTGTGAATAACCAAAAAATGTCAGTTTTTTAAAAGAATTTTTTTTATTTTTTCACAGAAAAATACAGTTAAAATACATTTGCAAATGTATCATAATTTCACAAATATTTCTCTTCTATTTATGAGATTAAACTGTTAATTTAAACTTTAATACTGTAAAAAAAAAAAAAAAAAAAAAGATAAAATTACTGACGATTAACCGTAAAAGAAGTATTTGTTCTGTAAGACTTGTTCATTAATTGATAAATATCTTGTGTAATTACAGAAGGTTTCACAACAAAAATGTTGAATAAATGTATTTTTGTGAATGTGTAACGTATAAGCACTGATAAACTGTCCAAATACAGTTTTTATCTATCTATCTATCTATCTATCTATCTATCTATCTATCTATCTATCTATCTATCTATCTATCTATCTATCTATCTATCTATCTATCTATCTATCTATCTATCTATACTCAAAGGTACTTTGATTGTTTTAATACATGTAAATGTTCTTTATTAAACGTTAAAAAGTGAAAAAATATGCAAAATCTCATATAAAGTTAGGGCAAAAAAAATTCTTGTCTTTTAATTGTCTTTTAATTATGGAAATTTCCGTATTTTTATGAGATGGTTATTTTCTGTTATTTAACAGCTTTTTTTTTGACACCCCTGCTACCAGAATATTACCGTTTTTTTACTGGTTTTTTTGTTTGTTTGTTTTTTTACAGTGTAGTCAACCATCAAGTCACTCAGGCATGAATTTATGACTCTTCATGACTTTATTTACTGGATGTGGACCCAGAGGAACAGAAACCTAAGATGGGACAGTACATCGAATCATTTGGTCAAGGTTTTGCTTCAGGATAATCATGAAAAATGAGCAAAAATCAAGATAATTCCCCTGAAGTATGTTTGACAAAAGGACAAAAAATTGAAATGCAACCTGTTCACTTCTTGTAGTATGTAAATAGTAAGTAGGCGTGTGTTTTGGCAAGAATCTGGTGATATGATACAAATCACAATACCAGGATCACAATACGATATATCATGGTACTGTTAAAAAGGCAATTTTTTGTTTCTTTCTTTTTTCAAATGATTATTTCCTTGAAGAATTGAATTACACCAGAAATATGCACAAATACTAAACACATTTTTATTTGATCCCAACAGGATCTAATGTTATATGACAAAATTTCTCTGTGTTCAAACTGAAATTCTGTTTTACAGACATTACAGTTTAAGATCCTGTTCAAATGTTCATATTCTATTAGTTCACAACTAACATCAGAACATTATTTTAGTTCAATCCCAACAAAGGAACTAACATTATTTAATAAAAGAGTTAAATAATTAAAAATAAAATATAAACAAAAAAGAAAAACAAAAAACAAAAATGAACCTCGACAGTATCTGCATTTGAATAAATACCTAAAAATATCAATACAGCACTTTTTAATATCGATACAGTATTGTGAAGTGAAATATCACGATATATTGCAGAACCAATATTTTCTAACACCCCTAATAGTAAGTAAATAATACTGTAATACTTTATTTCTAAGGCACTTTTCCATAGAATTTACAAAGAAGAGCTAGGACAGTGTTTTCCAACCTTGGAGTCGGGACTCCGCATGGGGTCGCCTGAAATTTCTAGTAATTGATTAAAAAAACAAAAGAGAAAACTTACTAAGAAAAAATATTTGGTGAGTTGACAGAGGCAATCCCAATGCATAAAAGACAAACTGAGTGTGAAACTGCAGCACTGTGGTTCTGTTTATCTGTCAGATGTTCATTGTGGTCAGTTTCAGATGCTGCAGCTCTTTCATAATTCATAGTTTGCGTTCTTGTTTGTTCAGTATTAATTGTCCTCCTTGGAAATCCAAACTGGACTGACTGTACATATCCTGACCAAGGAAAATCAAATTCTCCCTTTGTGCAGTAATCTACACCTGGCTTTACTGCCTCCGTCCACAATAATATACATTATATAGACTAAATGTCCTCTAAAATTAATTTCTATTTGCAACATAGTACAGCAAACTATTACATGATTAAAAACAAATTCATTTTAGCCAAAAAAAAAGTCTCTGTTTTGAATATCTGGGGTTGCCAGAAATTTGTGATGTTAAAATGGAGTCACGAGCCAAAAAAAGGTTGAGAACCACTGAGCTAGGATCATCATAAGTATGTCTTTTTTGGGTCAGATATGAGATAAAAATAGTTCCAATATCCCTGTATGTCAGCGTCATGTTCTATCTGAATCAATCCCCAGCTGAATATGTGAGGTTGTCAGGTTCTGTTCTATGTTCCAGTCCTGTGGTCTGGATGCACAGCAATCTCCCAATAGAAGTGGGCGGGACTTTGGCTGGAGGAAAACTCAACTAATTCAATCAAAGTCCATATGTGACTTCTATAAGGGATCAATAGGAACTACAGTAATGAAAAAAATTATTCGTCCACCCTTGTTTTCTTCAGTTTCTTGTTCATTTTAATGCCTGGTCCAACTAAAGGTCCATTTGTTCGGACAAATATAATGATAACAACAAAAATAGCTCATAGTAGTTTAATTTCAGAGCTGATATCTAATCATTTAACATGTTTTCTTGATAATTACCAAAATCACTTCAGTTCTTACATCAGTATCTATGACATTGTACTGACAAAAACAGTGCTTTTAGACATTCCATGTTTTCTTTTCTGTCTGTTTTAGTCACATGATACACACAGGAGTTTGGACTGGATTGAATAACTATTGTTTGTGATGACTTTTGATGGTCTAATAATTTCTTCCGCGACTAATAATTGTTTTTTCTTCTTAGTGCTGCTGTATTTCTTTATAGGAATCATATTTACTATTAAAGTTTAAGTCATGTTGTGTTCAATGACATCCTGTATCGTCAGGTAGCGTCATTTCATTGTAAAGTAATAGGTGGCAATATTAATAAAATATTAATTACTCATAAAATAAGAATAAAAAATGACAGAATTCTACAGTCATGGAAAAAACTATTAGACCACCCCTTGTTTTCTTCCATTTCTTGTTCATTTTAATGCCTGGTCCAACTAAAGGTCCATTTGTTTGGACAAATATAATGATAACAACAAAAATAGCTCATAGTAGTTTAATTTCAGAGCTCATATCTATCCATTTAACATGTTTTCTTGATTGAAACCAAAATCACTTCAGTTCTGACATCAGTATCTATGACACTGTACTGACAAAAACAGTGCTTTTCGACATTCCATGGTTTTTTTTCTGTCTGTGTTAGTCACATGGTACACACAGGAGTTAGGACTGGATTGCATAACCATTGTTTTTGATGACTTTTGATGGTCTAATAATTTTTTTCCGCTACTGTATATTGATATCTGTAACCATTTACATGTTATAAACCATTAAAATATGGACCATTAGAAGTAAAGGCACATTATTAATTTGATTGCTGCCTGCATCAAATTCCAATCTTTAATCCTAGCCTAAAAAATTCTCAGTGGGTCTGCTCCTACCTACTTAGGTGCACTGATAAAAGCTTATGTTGCCCCACGACTACTCCGCTCGTCTGGGGAACGTTGTCTGGTGGTCCCCAGACCTTGTACAAGACAATCCAGGCTCTTTTCATGGGTCGTTCCACATTAGTGGAATGTTCTACCGAGCACTACAAGAATAAACTACTTTAATGTTAAGTAAGTAGACAGACCACCTCCTCCCTTTTTTTTTTTTTTTTTTTTTTGTCTGTATGTGTACGTGTGAGTGCAGGTGTAATGTTCTTGTTCTGACACACATATATTGGATATTATATCAGACTTTTTTTATACTGTCATTGTTCTAATTTCAATAAAAAGAGTTTAAAAAACCCACATCAGTAGAAGGTCCAGTAGAAGGTGACCCTACCTGGTTCTTGTCCAGCTCACAGTTCTTGTACTCCTGTTCTCCTTGCTCTCTGAAGGTGATGATGACAAAACCCACGAAGATGTTCATCATGAAGAAGGCGATGATGATGATGTAGACGATGAAGAAGATGGAGATCTCCACCCGGTAGTTGTAGATGGGACCAGAGTTCTCCCCGTTGGCGTCGATGGCTTTATACAGTAACCTGAAGAAGGTGGAAACCCACTTATTGGTGTAATGACTCATATGTTGACAGTGTTTTTTTTTTTTTTCTTGAGGGGATACTCACGCCGGCCAACCCTCGAAGGTGGACACGGTGAAGAGCGCCATCATCCCCATCAGCACGTTGTCGAAGTTAAAGTCGCTGTTCAGCCAGATCCGTTCTCTGACCATGGGGTGGTTCACGTCCCCGTCCTTATAAACCACAAAAGTCCCCCTAACGCCACAAAAACACACCGATACGGGTCAGTGTTTGGTTTTTAGTGTTACCTCTGCCAGGAGGTATTAGGATCACTTTGCTTTGTGTGTTTTTTTGTTTGTTTGTTTGTTTGTTAGCAACTTTACGGGAAAACTATTCCAACCATCTTTCCCAAATCTTCCCCACAGATAGGCCTAGGCCCTGGGACCAACCCATTCAATTTTGGGCCAAGTAGGCCAAAGTTCAAGGTCACAGCAAGGTCACAAAATCTACAATTTTCCTATCTCTCATCATTGAGCAATTTTCCAAAATTCATTAAAAAAATTCAAAACGACTCCGATTAGCCTCCAATTTGATCCACCTGTAGCTTAGAACAATATCTTGTATCTGGCACAAAATTGTCCACATCCACTGTGGAATGTGGACTCTGTGGACATTTACATTTAACACTGAAAATCCCATTTATGACACATTTTTCATTGTAACTCAACAAATATTGATTGGAATTGAAAATAATTTGGCATACACATGACTGGTACCAAGCTTTAACTTTTTCTGCTGTATGGAACAACCTGGAAACGTTGAATTTAAAAAGAAATAGTCGATCCACACATGCACACTGTTCGGGGTGCTTGGCGGAGGTTTGCGTTCTCTGAACACTTGTTTTTATTGCAATTTTTTGTTTTTCATTCAACAAATGAATATCATTTAAGTGCACAACAGTCCTTTAAACAGGGTAGAAGAGACGTCTGGTCCAGTGCAGGGTGTATCAAAAAAAAAACCAATTCATTTTAAAAATTACCCCCAGTTCTGCATTTCATCATTTTTGGAATTTTCTTTTCTGGATGTCAGTAGGTAGGGGCTTGATGGAAATTTGTCCAAATTTACAGACCCAGGTTTTCATGCATGAGTAAGCAGGGGCAAAGTGCACAATCCAAGTTAAAACTGGTTTACGCGAAGTAGCGGTAGGATTTAAATCCAATCACAGACCATGGGAGGGAACAATGGGCATCCATCTGGTTTTCCACAAATAGAAAAATGCCTGAAAATATCAGAAATTGGGCCTCATCAAACCTGCAGATACACTGATTGTGCATTTAGAGCATTTGATTTGTATTTTAGTGCATTTTTGTGTATTTCAGTGCATGTTAGCATCATTTAGTGCAGTTTAGCATGTTTTGCATGTATTTTAGAATAGTCTTAGTGTAATTTTTTTGTGTTTTAGTGCATTTTACTGTGTTTTTTTGTGTATTTTTAACATATTTTGTACAATTTAGCATATTTATGTAAATTTTAGTGTATTTTTTATGCATTTTAATGAAGTTTTTGGGTATTTTAGTCGACTCTTTGGTGTATTTTTTGTGTATTCGAACACATTTTTGTGCATGTTGGTATATAATAACTATTATATTATTATAACTATTATCTGTTATTTATGTGAATGGAGAAAAATGTCTTAAAATGTTATAAATTTGGATTCTTCAAACCTGCATATACCATATTTATATATTTAACATATCTTTGTGCATTTTAGTACATTTTAGTGTATTTTTGGTGCGTTTTAGTGTATTTGAGTCTATTCTTTTGTGTAACAGAATTGCCAGGTTACAGCGTTAACACTTTGGCCACCATGTCCATTTCATGTCTTTACCCATGGCAGCTGTTCCTGCCTTTCAAAGCTAATTCAACTTGTTTAGGCCTGAAAATGTCACTGAGGACAGGCTAAGTTAGGGTTAGGGTTAACCCTAGGACCCTTGGATTGCATGAAAACCTGGGTCTGTAAATTTGGACAAATATCCACCCAATTCTCCTACTACCAATGCCCATAAAAGAAATTCCCAAAATTATACAAATGCAGAACTGGGGGCTAATTTTCAATCAAAAATGTATATATATATATTATATATATATATATATATATCCATATATAGATATATTATATATATATTATATATATAATATATATATATATATATTATATATATAGATATATACATATACATATATATATTACACATATACATACATTATACATTACATATATGTATATACACATATACATATATATACATATATACCATACATATACATATAACATATATATACTATATATACATATATATACATATATATATATATATATATATAGATATATATATAATATATATAATAATATATATACATATATCTACATATATATATACTATATAAATATATATATATATATATATAATATTATATATATATATACATATATATACATATATATATATACATATATAATAGATAATATACATATACATATATATATATATATATAACAATATATACATATACAATATATACATATATATATATATATATATATTAATATATACATATATATATATATATATATATATATATATATATATATATATATATACATATATTATATATATACATATAACATATACATTATATATATATATATATATATATATATATATATATATATACATTTTTTTTTTTTTTTTTTTTTTTATACACCCTGTATAGTCCAAAAATGGGCACCATACTCTGCAGAACTGATCTGCACTGTTATGTATGACGTCGGTACGATATTCTAGGGGGATCAGTTCAAAAATAATTTCACACCAACCACAGACAGAGGGAATCTTGTCAGTGATCCACTGCAAAACAATATTTTTCCTTGTTGTAAATGTTAGAGTATTATACAGTCGTTTGCCGGCTGCTGTTTCACGGGTCAGTGTTTTAACCCGAGGATGATTCAGATCAGGGTTTATAAAGGTTAGAAACT
This sequence comes from Sphaeramia orbicularis, assembly GCF_902148855.1. Classification (NCBI taxonomy): domain Eukaryota; kingdom Metazoa; phylum Chordata; class Actinopteri; order Kurtiformes; family Apogonidae; genus Sphaeramia; species Sphaeramia orbicularis. The sequence continues at coordinate 7,259,051 of NC_043963.1, forward strand.
TACTTGCACTGTTCCGGCGTGTGTTTGGCTTCATCTGTGCAGCGATAAAATTTACCCTGAAACAACAAAACAGGTGTGATGGTCGACTTAGTGCAGGGGTGTCAAACATACGACCCGTGGGCCAAAACTGGTCCAACAAAGGTTCCAGAAAGAAAATGTGAAGTGCAAAAGTCACACAGATGAATAAAAAATTCTGAAAACTGTGAACAAACTTTGTAGACATTGTCCCAATGAAGCTACACATAAAATTTTAAATGAATCTGACCAGTAGTTTTGGAGAAGAAAATTGTTGAACTGTAAACATTGGTGACCTTGAGTTTGACCCTTCAAGGTCACTCAGGGTCAAAGGTCATCAACCCAAATGGAAGTCCATATATGACTTCCTGTCAGTGATCAAACTTTGTAGACATTCTTCCAAGGAAGCTACATATAGTTGCACACAGTTGGTCTGTCTGGGTCTGTTTTTAACGGGTTTGAGTCATTTTTAACAAACAGGGATTTTTATGTTAGTATTGGGGAACACTCATCAAAAAGGTGCAAAATGGATTGTGGTGTTCCCCAAGGGTCAATTTTAGGTCCAACCCTTTTTAACCTTTACATGCTGCCTCTAGGACAGGTCATCAGGAGACACGGCATTAACTTTCATAGTTATGCTGATGATACTCAACTTTATATTGCCGTGTCTCCGGATGACCTCAGCCCCATTGACACCCTTTTTAATTGCATTTTAGATATTAAGTCCTGGATGGCAGCAAACTTCCTCCAGCTCAACCAGGGCAAAACTGAGGTTTTAATTGTTGGTCCTGAGGCTCAGAGAGAGAGACTCAAAGCTAAGCTCCAAACCCATTCACTGGGCTCCTCTGAGAGGGTTAAAAGTCTGGGTGTTTTACTAGATTGGGAGCTTAGCTTTGAGCCACACATAAGGTCTGTCACCAAAACTGGTTTTTATCATTTAAAAAATATTGCCAGAGTAAGACCCTTTCTCTCTCGAGCCAGTGCAGAGACTCTGGTACATGGATTTGTCACTAGTCGCATTGATCATTGTAACACTGTCCTTTCTGATCTTCCTAAGAAGACCACTGTACTGCTGCAGCTGCTCCAAAACTCTGCAGCCCGACTGCTGACAAGGATCAGAAAGAGAGAGAGCATATGACACCAGTGCTCAGGTCTGTGCACTGGCTCCATGTGAGCTTCAGGATCCATTTTAAAGTGCTTTTATTGGTTTTTAAAATTCTTAATGGTCTTAGCCCTATTTATTTATCCGATTTGCTTTTAACGTATGAGCCCTCTCGGACCCTCAGGTCCTCAGGTAGTCATCTCTTAACTGTTCCTAGAGTCCACACTAAGACTCATGGTGAGGCCTCATTCAGCTTTTATGGCCCCAAACTATGGAACAGCCGACCTGAGGACCTGAGGTCCGCTGCGAGTGTTCATATTGTTAAAAGTAAACTCAAAACTTATCTTTTTAGTCTAGCTTTTATTAAACTGTTACTGTAAACTTTACTTTGTTGGTTGTATTTTTATTTGCAACCGCGGGACAGTGGGGGGTTTTGTTGTGAAGCACTTTGTGCTACATGTACCATGTATGAAAAGTGCTATAGAAATAAAGTTTGATTGATTGATTGATATAAAATTTGAAATTAATTTGACCAGTAGTTTCATCACAGAAGTGGTTTAAAGAAATTGCCAATGAAGACGAAGACAACGACAGACACAAAGTGAAAAAAAACAAACAAATAAAATGAAATAAAAAATAAATCCTCAAGGTTAGAAACCCCGCCTGGTGTCTCACCTTGAAGAGCTGGACTCCGATGCAGGCGAACATGAACTGGAGCAGAGTGGTGACGATCATGATGTTTCCGATGGTCCTGATGGCCACGAACACACACTGGACCACATGCTGTGACACAAACACACACTTTAATCAGCGTCTGTGTTTACAGCCCATCCAGCACCAGGCTGAAGAGGAAAACAACACAAATGTATCAGACAGATGACGGAGGAGGAGGCCGACGTTACCTTCAGGCCTTTGGCTCGGTTTATGGCCCTCAGAGGTCGAAGCACCCTGAGGACTCGGAGGATCTTCACCACCGAGATGGCGCTGGAGCTGGAAACGACAGGTTTAACAACAGATGAAGAACAAGGAAAAACCACTGGGACATGACTGAAGTTAAATAAAACCAAAACCTGATTAAAAGAAAAAATACTCATTAAAACCTGATGATTCAAAACATCAAGATTAAAAAGAATACTGATCCCAATACCCCCCCCAGACACACACACACACACACACACACACACACACAATGTGCATATGTAATCACAATGTAAATATGCAAATAATACCTAATTCTAAATCTATAGAAATAATTTTTTCTCTTCATATTTTCATTTATCACTCGTTAGTTGTTTTTCTGTCTTCTTTTTCTCTGCACTTGGTTGTTGTAATGTTGCTGCTGTTAACTGTGAAATTTCCCCACAATGGGATAAATAAAGTCTTATCTTATCTGCTCTATTAGACACTGTACAGACTGTTACACTATAAATCAGTGTTTTTCAACCTTGGGGTCGGGTCGCCTTGAATTCAAATGGGGTTCCCTGAAATTTCTAGTAATTGCAAAAAAAAAAAAAAAACAAACAAACAAAAAAAAAAACCTTACTTATAAAAAATTTATGGTGAGTTGACAGAGACAATCCCAATCCATAAAAGACATGACAAACTGTGAGTCTGAAACTGCAGCACTGTGGTTCTGTTTATCTGTCAAATGTTCATTGTGGTCGGTTTCAGATGCTGCAGCTCTTTCATAATTCATACTTTGAGTTCTTGTTTGTTCAGTATTAATTGTCAGCCTTGTAAATCACAGCTGGACTGACTGTACATATCCTGACCAAGGAAAATCCAATTCTCCCTTTGTGCAGTAATCTACACCTGGATTTACTGCCTCTGTCCACAATAATATACATTATATAGACTAAATGTTGTCTAAAATTAACGTTTATTTGCAACAAAGTATAGCAAACTATTACATGATTTAACCCTTTCATGCACGAATTATGAGAACATTAATCAAATTTTTTTCCTGAGTGTTTTTATTCCTCTTTAGGCATGAAAAAACGATGTGATTGAAAATTTTCTTCTGAATAAATGAATAAATGAATAAATAAATAAATAAATAAATAAATAAATAAATAAATTAAAAAATAAATTAAAAAATTGAAAAAATACATAAAAAAATAATAATGAAAAAAAAAATGCTTATGAACCTATTTTTCATGAAGTTGCAAAAATGTCCACTCAGCTGGACACCACACGTTTAATTTTTGATGCACAAAAACATGTATTTACTGATAAATTGTGTGAAAACTATGGGTAACACTTGTGATTCTGGGGGTTTATGCTCAGGAGAGATCTACATAATGTTACCAATTTATGTCAGAAAAGATATGTAGTGTCTTAAAACTTTAAAAAAGATATGTGTCAAAAAAAACAACAATGAAAAGAACAACAAAATCCATGAATATACAAGAGAACAGCTGTAGGATAGCTGTCCACTGTAGTGACCAGTATGCATGAAAGGGTTAAAAAAATTACAATTTTAGCAAAAAAAAAGTCTCCGTTTTGAATGTCTGGGGTTGCCACAAATTTGTGATGGGGACGGGGGCAATGGGGACACGAGCCAAAAAAGGCTGGGAACCAGTGCTATAAACATCTAAAAACTCATGGATGAGTTTTTGAAACTGACTGAAGGAAGAAGGAGACGAGTGAGACGCTGACGACCAACAGATCCAACAGGTTGAACCAGTTCCTGCAGAACGAGCCCTGATGGAGAAACGCTCCGTGGACGGTCATCTGTCACAGACAAACACAGCGTATGAGGACGGACCAGCATCACATGACCATCTGAGGGCGGAGTTATTTACAGGTACAGTCTTTACCTTTAGCAGAATCTCCACAGTGAAGATGGAGGTGAAGGCGTAGTCTGCATAACCCAGAATCTAAAGGTGGAAAACAGAAAACACAAAAAAATTAAGACTTTAAACATATTTCCTTTCATGCTTTGCAATTCTGAGGTGAAGATACAGTAAAATGACCATAAAATATAGATCCAAGTTTTTGATGTTTTAATATAATGGAAGAAGTCGAAAATACTCGTGGTTCATTTATTAATCTTAGGGTTAATAAAGTTGACTAAAATAAACTGTAACTACTGTCTCTTCAAAGTAAATGAACCTCTCCTCATTCTTTTTTTTTTTTTTTCAGGCTGTAACTGAGTTTCACAATGTGTACCGTCACGTTCCTAATACACAGTAGACTTTTTCTCCTAATGTCATCATGATCCCAGGTTTTACGTTTATTAACTTGGTGAGTAACTGCTACAGTTAAAGAGAAATGATGCACAACATCTGGGAGGTCAATCATACGGCCCGTGGACCAAAAGCGGCCCACCAAAGGGTCCGATCCGGCCCTGCACTGCAAAAAAATGCACACAAATGCACACAATAGATAGAACGATAGAATGATAGATAGAACGATAGACCAATAGACCGATAGAACGATAGATAGATAGAACGATAGATAGAACGATAGAACGATAGATAGAACGATAGATAGAACGATAGATAGATAGAACGATAGATAGATAGAACGATAGATAGAACGATAGAACGATAGAACGATAGAACGATAGATAGATAGATAGATAGATAGATAGATAGATAGATAGATAGATAGATAGATAGATAGATAGACACCCATGTTCCAAATTAAAAGCTTCAGCTCTGTTTGTTTGAATCTTTAATTGCTCAATTCAAGATTTTTTGCTTGATTCAAGATTTTTTTCCTCAATCCATTTTTTTTGCTCAATTCAAGATTTTTTTGGAAAATGGATAGATATCAGCTCTGAAATTGAACTACTATGAGCTATTTTTGTTGCTATCATTATATCTGTCCAAACACGTGCCTTTAGTCGTACCAGGCTTTAAAATGAACAAGAAATTGAAGAAAACAAGGGGTGGTCTAATAATTTTTCAGCGACTGTAAGCCTGTATTAATAATCCATATGTGAAGCACAGATATGCATTTCTGTCTGTTTGTTACATCACTCGTAGTTTAGTAAACTTTGGAGCAGATGTGTGTAAAAATGGGTTAATATGTGTGTGTTGATTGTATGTTGGAGTCATTCCTTCCCTCAGCTGTTGCTAATTGCTACGTCTTGCATGAAGCCAGCTGCTGCTCTATGTGAAAGTACAGTCAGTTTTCTGCGGATCAGACAGTAAAACTGGTGATTTTCCCTCCATGTGTTTCCCTCTTTAACCCGGTTAGTCACTGACCCACTTCTGCTGTGTAATCTGACCAAGCCCCGCCCCCCGCTCAAACCGCCGACACGTGTCCGCCACATCCTCAGTGAACCGCCTGAGCTCTGATTGGCTGAGCTCTGAAACACCACGGCCCCGTGTTCATCAACGCCACGTTTGCAAAAGCCATTATCAACGTTAATCCACCGAAATGAAAAGATGAATCACCTGTTTTATTAAAGCAGGGGCGTCAAACTCACTTTAGTTCAGGGGCCACATTTAGCCCAGTGTGATCTGAACTGGGCCGGACCAGTGAAAGAATAACAGTGAAAAAAGTCAAACTAGATTATAAAAATATTTACATCAGGGGCCAAAGGGGCCAATCCAGCCCACAGGATGAATTAGTGAAATACAAAAATTACACTGAAGATATTTATTTATTTATTTATTTATTTATTAACACTCAAGGATGTCAAAATAAATGTAGTTCAGTTCCATCTAACGTGGGTCAGACCAGTAAAATACTATCATAATAAACTATAAATAACAAAAACCGCATATTTGTGTCTTTGTTTTAGAGTAAAAAAAAAAAGGAAAATTACACAAAAATGTTTACATTTACAGACTAGCCTTTTACAAAAAATGTGAAAAACCTGAACAAATATGAACAACCTGAAATGTCTTACGAGATTTAAAAGTAATTGTACCAACATTCTGTCTGTTATTAAATGTTTTGTGTATTTGTACACTCAAAAACAGAGGTACCAGCTTATACTTAAAAGGGTACAAATACTTGTCGCTGGGGGTGTACTTTTTTGAGAGACATTTCTGTACCCTTTCGAAATGGTCCATTTTTGTACCTTAACCCTGTCATGCACAGTGGTCACTCCAGTGGACAGTTCTTCTCCAGCTGTTCTCTTATATATTCATGGGTTTAGTTGTTTTAGTTCCATATGAGCCAACACAGTGGACTCTTATGCATCGTCACATACACTGACATTCAGACCATTACTGTAACTTTGCTGTTCTTGATAAACCTGATCTGCACTAACATGTTTGAGTGTAACTCAGTTGTTATTTATTAGACAAAAAGTTGTTGTTTTTTTTTGCATATTATCTCCATGAAGTGAGTAATAACTAGCATTAGAATATGTTAAAATGTGAGAAAACATCAGATTAGCTGCATTAAAAATGTTTTTATTTCTTTGTTTTCATCTCAGTTTCTGATATTGGGTTTTAAACACGTTTCTTTACTTCAAAAATTAAATGCATGGACATTATGTAATTCCATGAAAAGAAAAAAAAACTCAATCACATTGTTTTTTTCGTGCCTAAGGAGGAATAAAAACACTCAAGAAAAAAATCTTGATGAAGGTTGTCATAGTTCATGCATGAAAGGGTTAAGTACTTTACATAGAAAGAAAACTCTCATATAGTTGATAATGCCATGATGTTTAAAGTTTGAGCCGGTGGCCTAAATGAGAAAAAAAAAAAAAAAAAACGGCATAGGCGAGCTACGACATCAAGACATGGAGGTGTGAATGAAAACTTGATAAAACAGAGATTATGGCAATAATCAGAGGTTCTAATAAGCTCAATAAATTATTAGGCTTTTATCATTGAGCTAATTGGGCTATTAAATTAAAACACAAATTATTATTAAATATAATATAGAGTAATTACAGTATGATATATAATAAATAATGTTCTCAGTCTAATGTTTGAACTCTAATTTGTCCTACTGTTCAGTTCTCCTAGCCTATATCCTGTTCTCATGGTCTACACACAGTTTTTAATGCTGCAGGGTACCTTATAGTACACATTAGTACTTTACACAACTGTGGACCCTTTTTCATTGTCTAAAGGTGCAGTTCTGGCCTCCTAAAGACCAGTACTGTACTTCTGAGAGAACATTCTTAAAAAATGTACTTAAAGGTACCAAGGTTATAATAGTTTTGGATTTTTCATTATAGTTTAGTTTTATTTAGTTTTGACATTTTTTTCTCTAATTCTGTTAGTTTTAATTAGTTTTTAGAGCAGGTTTGCTAGTTTTTATTCGTTTTTGTTATTTTCTAAATGCTTAGTTTTAGTTTAGTTTTAATTTTTTTTTTTTAAATATATTTTATCTTCTTTGCCGTCGTATTCAAATAAATCCCAGACAGGACTCTGGTGCTTTCTCCTGACTTTAGTCTCCATGTTTCCGGGTAGAGTGGGGACCAGAAGACGACTGGAAACCACAAGTGATGAGAAGTGACGGACCGTTAAATATCATACGGTGCCTCCAGCTAAAATTGCTTGAGGGAAATAAATCGATTTCATATCACTCCGACATTGACAAAGACGAAAACTAAGGGAATTTTATCCATAGCTTTTATATGTTTTAGTTAGTTTTGTAAGCGCACAATACAGTTTTAGTTAGTTGTCGTTTTTATTCTTTTAATTATAATTTTTATTTATTTCAGTTAATGAAAATGTTTTTACCATTCTAGTTTTCGTCATTTCATTAGTTTTCATTAACGATAATAACCTTGATAGGTACATAAATGTTCTGATCTCGTACCTCTATCTTTTTTTTACGTTTGTAAGGATCATGTAAAAATGAGAAGCTGAGGCCAAATAATGGCATAAATTGTTGAAATTGCACATTTTTTCTTAATAAATTTAATTTTGGTCATGGTTTGTTCATGTTTTTCCACATTTTTTTAAAGGATAGTTTGTAGATGTAAAAATTTTGATCATATAATCTTACTTTTTTCATTCTAAAACATAGAAATTAGACATACACATTTTGGAATTGATATTATTTATGTATTATGTGATTATTTTCATGATCCAGCCCACTGCAGGTCATATTTGGCTGTATGTGGGCCCTGAACTAACATGAGTTTGACACCCCTGATTTACATCTATACATATGAACTACAGCTCACATTATTCTGGTGATGTTCATCTTTACGAACAGTTTAAGATAAAACAACACGTTAAAAAACCACATTATTTAGACTTACGTTATTTCTGAAAGAATGAGCTCTGATTGGATCCTCAGCAGCCAATGAGCAGCTGCTGAGGATGATGAAGACGAGGATGAGGTTGGTGAAGATGTGATGGTGGATCAGAGTGTGACAGGCCACTCGGATTCTGGAGATAAAAGGAAATACACACTATTATTAACAACAACAACTTATAAGGAAGTCAGTTTGACGATGAGAGATGCTGAGGTTTTTAATTTGTACTAGTTAACCTCTTATTATCTTTTTTCTTAGATAATATGAATGTACTATCTTTAGAATGACATAGCATAGAATAGAATAGCATAGCATAGACTAGAATAGCATAGTATAGAATAGCATCACATTGAATAGCGTAGCGTAGCATAGCATAGCGTAGAATAGCATAGTATAGAATAGCATAGCATAGCATAGTGTAAAATAGCATAGCATAGAATTGTGTAGTATAGCATAGAATAGCGTAGAGTAGAATATCATAGTGTAGAATAGAATAGCATTGTGTAGAACAGCATAACATAGAATAGCGTAGCACAGAATAGCATAGCATAGAATAGCATAGAGTAGAACAACATAGCATAGAATAGCATAGAATTGTGTAGCATAGTATAGAATAGCATACCATAAAATAGCATAGAGTAGAATATCATAACGTAGAATAGAATAGCCTAGAATAGAATAGCATTGCGTAGAATAGCATAGCACAGAATAGCATAGCATAGCATAGAATAGCATATCATAAAATAGCAAAGAGTAGAATATCATAGAGTAGAATAGAATAGCATAGAATAGAGTAGCATAGCATAGAATAGAACAGCATTGCATAGCATAGCATAGCATAGAATAGCATAACTCTATACAACAGACGAAAGAAATGTATACAACCTGTAAGTATATATACAGGTAATAAAGGATATATACAGATAATAGAGGATATATACAGGTGTTAGATGGTTATACACAGGTGTGAAAGTATATATACAAGGTCAAACTAAAAACAGACGTATGTGACAGACATACGGGTTTGTTTTGCTGAGGCAGAAGAAAGCGCTGCCTTCTGGGATCGGAAGAACCTTCTCTTTAGGAGGAGCCAGGTCGGCCATCTTTAACTGGACTCCTCCGTCTGGGAGTCAAACAGGAAACCAGGGTTAATTCATAAAAAAACAGATCAGATACGATACAGAGCGTCAGAGTGGGACAGACCGTCGTCTCCTTCAGGAAGCTCCTCCTCCTCCTCGTACTCCGTGTCCTCGTCGATGTCGACCTAAAGGACAGGAATAAAATCAGTCACATCCGTCCATTGAAAACACAAAGACGGAGGTCAGAGTCTTTAGGCTCACCTTCACCTCTCCTTCCTCGGCCTCCTCTTCCTCCTCCCCCTCTTCTGTGCCTCCTTCCTTCTTTTTGCTAAAAACCCCCCAAAAAATGGGATGTTAATGAAAAAATCTTCGTTTCAGTCACCACAATGCGGTGATTTTCCTTCACTCACTCTTTCTTCTTGTCTTCTCCGTCTCCTCCGGCCAAGTTGTCCACAGCGATGGCCAAGAAGACGTTCAGCAGGATGTCTGAGGCCCGATCAGGAAAACAGCCAACACCTTCCACTGACACATGAAGGACAGCTGATGCTTTCAGGCTGGTTGGTGAGTTTTCCTGCTGCTCAGACAACATCGATAAACCCCCGTGGACGTTCAACATTAACTATTCATCTGCCTTTTTTGACGATGAAAACAGGTTTAAGACTAATATTTATCACCTGCCACAGATCAGCACATCAATAAGGCAGGGGTACCAAACATATGGCTAAAGGGTCCAATCCAGAAAAAAAAAAAAAAAAATTATATATATATATATATATATATATATATATATACATACACATATATATATACACATATATATATATATAGGGTCTGATCTGGCCTGTAGGATGAATTTACAAAATACAAAAATTACACTGAAGATGTTAAGAATCAAGGATGTCGAAGTCGTTTCAGTTCAGGGGCCACATACAGACTGGTGTGATTGACAGGTGGTGAAAAGGAGGGAAAACCGGGACAAAATCACTTTAGAGCCTCACGTGCTTCTGCTTAAGAACAATACAATATGATACGACAGGATACAATACGATGCAATACAATATGATTTATGATACGATACTATAAAATATGTCAGGATAAAATGCGACACAATGTGATAAAATATAATATGATACAACCATGACATGATATGACACAATATGATGCAATATGAGATGATATGATACAATACGATATGATATATGATATATGATACACTGGGGCGCCGCTAGCAAACGATATGGGCCTTTAATAAAGTTCAGTATCGTATCGATTTGTCAGATGGGGGGGGGGTAATGTCAGGTAAGGGCAGCAGTTACATATGTGGGGGTGCGCTCCGTAACTAATATAACTAATGCTGGCATGAAGCAAAAGTGAAACTTAACATGCTTTTAATGTCCGACTCCCAGTTTCTATTCCTCTATTATACAACGGACCTTAAACGAAATTTTCACAACTTCTAACCTGTGTCCAGCCCCATGAATCTGTCATGTTTCCCCCTCCTTTACAGCGCTCCAGATGATACAGTAAGATACAATGATATGATACAAGACGATATGACAAGACACAATACAACACAATATGATATAATAAGATATGGTGAGATATAAAGCAAATGGGGGTAAAGTTACTTTCAACATTATTTATTTTATTATAAACTGGGTAATTGTTCAAATGAACAGGTTAAAAATGAAATCAAAGACAAAATAACACAACAACATAAACAAAACCCTGTTGATAAGACACGGACGACCTTTTTTCTGTTTGCGAACCCTGATTCTATCCATCGGCCATTTCTGTTCATGCCGATAGTTTGTAAAACATCCTTTTTATCAATCTTTTCTTTTGCGTATCCATCCACTATAGTCTGCAATAAATCCCAGATTTCCTGTACCTGCTTCCAACCAGTGTTAAAGAGGACGTTACACATTTATTTCGTTAAACATGAACCATACGCTCAGTCAGAGTCTTGCATCACAGTTGGTTCCTGCAGTTTCCTCAGGTTCCAGCTGTTATTGTGTTATGAGCAGATGATTCCTGTTAAACCTCAGATAAAGGATACAGTTACCGCAGATGAACAGGATGACGAAGTAAACGCAGACGATCATCCCAGGGAACACGGGGCCGCCGTACGCCATGATGCCGTCGTACATTACAACGTTCCAGTCCTCACCTGTTAAGATCTACACAGGAAGAGGTTTATGAAGTCAAGTCCACCCTATCATCCAGATTAGGAAATACACTCCTATTGTAGAACACATGAAGAGGACATGTAAACTCCATATTCACATTTTTTACAAACTCCAGTGTCCCAGTAGAAGTGGGTGGTGCTTCTGCTAAACAAGTTAAATTAAACCAATTAAATGGAAGTCCTTTCAAATGAGGTGTCAGTAATTCATTTTGGCCTCATGGTTCTTCAGTTATAAGTTCTGGTACCTGGTGAATAGGAGAAAATTAACACAAATTATGTGACTGAAGAGGAACCAGTCATGTGATCATTAATTTTACGCCAATCTGTGCAATATTTAATGTTGTGTATTATAATATTTATTTGTCATTCTGTTTTCTCATTGTACCATGGATTTTCACTGTGTTGTGAATGACCTGTTTTTCTGTAGTGTTTGATGCAGTGTTATTTACATTGATATGTTCATTAATATTCACTGTTCTTTTTTAAATACATGGAACTAAAATGGTCAGGTTAAAGGCATAACAGTGTTAGATCTGGTAGTTTTACCTGGAAGCAGGTGAGCAGCGCCTGCGGGAAGGCGTCGAAGGTGCTGCGTTTGGTTTGGGTCTCGTCGAAGTTGAACTTTCCTCCAAACAGCTGCATGCCCAGCAGAGCGAAGATGATGAGGAAGAGGAAGAGCAGCAGCAGAAGAGAGGCGATGGACTTCATGGAGTTGAGCAGAGACGCCACCAGGTTGGACAGAGCCGTCCAATGGCTGAGCAGAGACACAGCGACATCAGTGTCTTACACCAAACTAACAGTAAAAGCACTAACGCTGATGCAAACGTCAGGAAGTGGATTAACCCTCTGAAGACGGTTGTGTCTGCGGTGACACATTTGGTATTTTACATCATTCAGATTACTGTAACCCCTGAACTGTCCTCATGACATCATCTGAAAACTGAGATTAGCTCCTTTCTATTGGTCTAAAACACATTAGGGTAGAGGTCTGCATTGGCTGAGGGGGAGAGGTGGAAGTGGGCGGAGCAGAGAGCAGCAGAGTGCAGTCAGTGAGAGAGAGATGGAAAATTTGACTACGTTCAGCAGCATTTCAGTGATGTTTTTATGGTGAATTCATGCAAATAATTGTATATAATATTGCTAGTGCTGTTTTGGAGTGTTCTGCTAGTGTGTTTTGGTTGAGTTTCTTTTTTCACTGTTTTTATCTGTATTTTTCTGGTTTGTAAATGGACTGAACTTATATAGCACATTTTCTACACCTTAATGGTGCCCAAAGCGCTTTACAGTTCCTCACATTCATCCATTCACACACACATTCATACACACATTCATTCATGTGTAGTTCATTGATAGTTCTATTTTAACTGAAAAAAAAAAAAAAAAAATTAAATTATATGTATATATTAGGGCTGTCAAAGTTAACTCAAATAAATAAATAAATAAATATCAACATCTACATCAGTGGTGATTTCTCACAGACTGCAAGGGAAGTTCAGCTTCCCCTAAAATTACAAAAATTAAATGGTCAAATATGTTCGGTTGTGTTGACATTTCATTGACTACAAATGTGTTAGAACACGTTCATCTCACAGACAAGTTCGTTCAGAATCAGCTTTTTTTACAAATCATCAGACTCGATGTTGTTCACTTCTCCTCCATTCCCGTGTCTCTGTTTTCTCATACATCTCTGCTCAGTGCATTTGTCCGTAGACGCTCAGCGTCCATGCATTTCAATGGGACTGAGTGGAACAGTTTTTTTCATTGACTCAAAACTGGACGGTAATTGGATAAATGCCACGATGTTGTCCCGTCCCCGGACGCCCGGCGTCTCTGGGGGTGAATGGAGCTGTGGGCGGAGCTCGGCCAGGCTGGACGCCAGGCTTCCATGTGCTGATTGGAGGATCAGTTGAAAGGCTGAATCCCGTTTGATTGACAACTGTTTTCAGATCTACTCCTTCACTGACACAGTTCAGTTTAATACCGTTACACATTCATAATTAACATAATTTCAGTGTTTTCTTGTTTATTTGGTACGATAAGGTCATTGACCATTTTCTTAAAAAGGAACGGAGGGACGAATTTATGTTTAAATAACTTGACATTTTTTTTATGTAAGTCAACAATGAGCTTCCCCTGTCTGAAAGACGAGCAGCCACCACTGATCTACATATATATATATATATATATATATATATATATATATATATACACACATATATACACATATATACATATATATATTTGTATGTGTGTGTATATATATACATATATATATTTGTATGTGTGTGTGTATACATATATATATATATATATATATATATATATATATATATATATATATATATATATATATATATGTATGTATGTATGTATGTATGTATGTGTGTGTGTGTGTAAATATAAACGCAGAGAGCTAGCAACAGAAACACAGAGACGTAAAGAAATAACTTAAAATAAGAAGCTGAAACATACATGGACACAGAATGATCTAGGCCAGGGGTCGGCAACCCGCGGCTCTTTCATCCTTCTGTTCCGGCTCTGCGTGGCTTGGGAAAATAAATTATAAGTGTCCGATTGAAGTGTATGTTATTTGTCTCAAAAACGTGTATCATGTCTTCTTATTAAGTCAAAGTTTTTAACTTCTTTCTTCAGACCTTGTGCAATTTTGGTGATCAGCATTCGCCTTCTTCAGAGATGTTTGACAGCACTTGACGTGTCAGCCGGCATGCGCGGAATGCCCTACGACACCAAAACTGCACAATATCTGAACAAAGTATTTTATTTGTGTTTGTTCGTTTGTTTAATTGTAGTTGTAAATTGTAAGATTATTGTGCGCTGTTTCCTCATACGATCTATGGTCAGTGCATTTCCCCGTTGAAGCCTGGCTTCTATGGGAGTCTATGGGACCGAGTGGAACCTTTTTTTCATTGCGTCAAAACTGGACGGTAATTGGATAAAGGTTTTCTTTGAGTTCAAATGAAATTCTTCCCTGTATGTAAATGGGTCTGATATGTGTGAGCTTGCTGTCATATCTATAGGTTGATTCGTTGTTAATATGATGATTAAAAAACAAAAGACAAAAAATGAGGCAATAAAAGGATAGTAATAAAAGCACATTTTCTCTTTCTTTTTTTTTTGTCGGTGGACTTATCGGGGTTTCCTTTGGATTTGTGCTGATACGGGATTGACTTGCTTTTGCGCCGGCTGTGGATTCACGGACTTAAAATGACTTGAAAGACACTTGAAAGTGAACAAATGTTTGTTTTTCGTTAGAGTAGGACTTTTAATTTATTTTTAAAATATAAAGATTAAAACCAAGTAATTAAGTCTGTTGTAATATCATTTTCATTTAACATTACGCACGACATGCAGTAGGGACGAGATGCCACGGTACTTGGCACCGTGCTGTGGTACCTGGTACCGAGCCGTGGTACCGAGCTGAGCCGTGGTACCGAGCCATGGTCCCACGGCGCCATGGCACCTGGCACCGAGCTGTGGCACCGCAGTACCACGGCTCGGTGCCAGGTGCCATGGTACGACCAAGGTGCCGCGGCACCTCAGGGCCAACGCTAGGTGCCGTGGCACCGCGGTACCAGGGCTCGGTGCCGGGTGCCGTTGCACCGCAGTGCCACTGCTCGGTGTCAGGTGCCACAACTGGGTGCCACCAGTGCCACAGCACCACCGGCACTTTGAGCCGAGGCACCACTGCGGTGCCACGGCACCTGGCACCGAGCCATGGTACGGCGGTGCAACGGCACCTAGCATTGGCGCCAAGGTGCGCTGCGGCACCATGAGCCGAGGGGCACGGCACCAAGCCGTGGTACCGGTAAAATCGTTGTATAAGCCGCGTCGGAGTATAAGCCGCAGTGTTTAAAGTGTGGGAAAAAAGTAGCGGCTTATAGTCCGGAATTTACGGTATATGTAGGCTAACATCTTCATTTCAGATGTCAAAAAGTGTTTGCGGCTCCCAGTGTTGTCTTTTCCGTGGAAACCGTGGTCGAAATGGCTCTTTGAGTGTTAAAGGTTGCCGACCCCTGATCTAGGCAAACAAAAATGTTTGAGCACATGTACAATAGTTGAAAGTTTATTTCTACAATCTCATAAAATTGTACTATGCAAATTCACAGTTGTTTTTACTAATAAGAATGATAAAAAAATTCAAGTCTGTTTTTATTTTTTTTACTATAACACACTGCTTTAAGTATTTATTAAAAATAATAATGATAATTAATGGTCAGATATTGGAAGTTAATTTCTTCCTGAAAAAAGGTGCAAAAGACTTGACATTTTCTGACACTTTTATTGCAGAAACCTACAGTAATCCTGTGGCCTGTTCTAATGGGAGTGCTTAAAGGGTTAACTGTGGTTCAGGTGGGTTTTCTCACCGTGTGACCTTGAAGATTCGCAGCAGGCGGACGCATCGCAGCACGGAGATCCCCAGAGGAGGCATGATGTCCAGCTCCACCAGGATGGTCTCCATGATGCCACCGCACACCACGAAGCAGTCGAAACGGTTGAAGAACGCCACGAAGTAATGAGCCAAACCCAGACTGTACATCTTCAACAGCATCTCCACCGTGAACAGAGACAGAAGCACCTTGTTGGCGATGTCTGCGAAGAAAGACGTTCATGGATTTACTCTGGATTTAAGACATGATGATGATTATAATATGTATGATTATAACCATGAGTCAAACAACAAAAAGAGAAATGAGGGGAATTATACTCTCACCGCTGGATTATTATGGAGGAGAATACGCTGGATTTCACAACATTAAATAAAAATGAACAAAACTATCAAAATAATGAACAAACTTAACAAAATAATGAACAGAAATGAATGAAATAATGAACAAAATAAACAAAAAAGAAGTAATTATTAACAATTAAGAAAAATGAACAAAATTAACACAAATTAACAATAAAAAAATCTGTACAAAAATGGATAAAACAATGAACAAAATAAAAAAAAATACTAAAATAATATAAAAAAGGCAAAAAATTTAGAAAAATTAAAAGAAAATTTAACCACATAATGAAGAAAATTAACAAAAACTGACAAAATCTGAAGAAAATGAAAAAAACAAACAAAATAAATGAATCAACAAAATGAACAAAAGTGACAAAATAATTAACATAATGGAAAATATAAACAAAAATGAACAAAATAGTATGTAAAAATGAGCAAAAATGAATAAAATTAACAAAATTAAGGCAACTGACAAAAGGAAAAATCTGAACACAAATGGACACAAAATGAAAAAATAATCAAATCAAAAGAAAAGTATAAAACAATGAACAAAATAAACCATATTAACAATAAAATGCTTTTGTAGACTAGGGAGTAGCACAGGTTTTTATAATATTAAATCAGATCAAACAAAATAAACATTTAATTTAAACAAATGAATAAAATCTGAACAAACACAATGAAATGATGGTGATTCTTGTACGAGTTGTGTTGGAGTTGTGTACATGTGTGCGGTGGTCGGTGTGTGTGGTTCGTACCCTGGACTTGCGTCAGCCAAACAGGTTGGTCATAGTGTTCGGACGCGCTCAGAGACGTGTTGAGGAAGACGAGCAGCAGAACCAGCCAATAGAACGTCACCGATTTAACAGCGGTGCGACAGTTCCTCCGACAAACACGGTTCCACCGACGCAGGACTCGACTGCAGACACACGACAATTAGATAGACAAACAATAACAACAACAACAAGTCAGATGCACAATCCCTTCAATTTTTGAGACATAGGGCAACATTTTTCATAAAGTTGTCAAAGAGGTGGGGTGTGTCCCACAGAGTCAATTTCAAGGTCAAATTATAAATCAAAAGGTTATCCAACTCAATAGTATCCAGATGAATAAAAGAATGCTAGCTGTAGATTCCTTATAGTCTCACCTTTACAGAAATACCTTGTTTTTTTAAATCGGACCAGTGGTTGCTGAGTTACAGCAATTTTGATTAGGTTGCCACACCCTTTTTCGCAAAAAAGTGACAAAATGAAATTGCAATATCTCAAAAACTGTTGGTCTGATAAAGTTAAAATTTGAAATTTTGCTTTTCTGGCTATGAATTACCTGTATACCAAATTTCATCAAAATTGGAGGAGGTGAAGTTTAAAAAGGCCATTTTATCGAGTGATCTGAGATGGACTGACCCACAACAACGAGTTACACAAACACGAGTCCGACACACAACAATGAGTTACACACACGAGTCAGACACACGAGTTACACACATGAGTCAGACACACAACGAGTTACACACACAAGTCAGACACACAATGAGTGACACAAACACGAGTCAGACACACAACAAAGAGTTACACACACAAGTCAGACACACAACAAGTTACACACATGAGTCAGACACACAACAAGTTACACACATGAGTCAGACACACAACAAGTTACACACATGAGTCAGACACACAACAAAGAGTTACACAAACACGAGTCAGACACAACAAGTTACACACACACACACGAGTCAGACACACAACAAAGAGTTACACAAACACAAGTCAGACACACAATAACAAGTTATACGCGAGTCAGACACACAACAAAGAGTTACACACGAGTCAGACACACAACAACGAGTTACACATGAGTCAGACACACAACAAAGAGTTACACAAACACAAGTCAGACACACAATAACAAGTTATACACGAGTCAGACACACAACAAAGAGTTACACACGAGTCAGACACACAACAACGAGTTACACATGAGTCAGACGCACAACAAAGAGTTACACGACAAAGAGTTACACACACAAGTCAGACACACGAGTTACACTAAAACGAATGAGACACATAACGAGTTACACAAGCACAAGTCAGACCCACAGTGATGTCAGTGTGTTTGTGTTTTCCAGTTGTCAGTGAACTCACCAGCAGCTGATCTTCATCATTCGAGCACTGAAACAACACAAAGACAATGAGTGAAACACAAAGTAAACAAACAAACAAACCAACCAACCAACAAACAAACAAACAAGCAAACAAAGAAACAGCCTGATGAGGAGGAGTCATGGGTGAAGTCTGCCCTGGAGGCGGAGCTACAGGAGAGGTCAGAGGTCAACGCTAACTATCCCATATATCTTTATTGTCACGTACATTTATTTAAAGTATATTTTTCATCTAAAACACATTCAAACTGTTAAAGGTTTGTTGTTTTATTTAATTTTACTGGTGCATAATCCTGAAATAGATGATGTTAAATTCAGTATCTTTGGACAGAAACAGACAGTGGATTGCACTGGTATTTATTGATGATTATTTAAATGCATTTATTGCTTCCAATGATCTTGTATTTGTACACTGATTTATTTCTGTTTGTCACATTGCACTTTGGATGTGGGCTGATGTCTGTCATATACTGCAAATGAATTGCCCGTTTGGGATAAATAAAGTTTTCTGAATCTGACACTAGAAACACAGACATACTTTTACTTTGGCTTTACAGCTGCCTCTGTCTGCCCCACTTTAGTGAGTTTCCCATTGACGTCCTGTCAGTGAAGTTTCACATTATCATTAGTTTAGTGTAAAAGTGAACAGCTGAAGCAGTCGCATTATTTTAATAAACTCAGACTGGAAAACTGTCTGGGACAGATTTAGTCTAGACGTTGAAACAACAGTAAAAGGGGTCAAATATTATGTCAAATATAATGTTTAAATATGGGGATGTTTTTATTCAATTCAACTTTATTTATAGAGCACACTTCATGCACAAGGCAGACCCAATGTGTTTCACAACAGGTAAAAAAAAAAAAATCACCCCTCTGCCCCATCCATCCCTTCATCCATCATCCATTCCTCCCTCCCTCCCTCATCCATCCATCATCCATCCATCCATCCATCCACCCATCCATCCGTCCGTCCGTCCGTCCGTCCTTCCATCCATCCGTCCGTCCATCCATCCATCCATCCATCCATCTGTCCGTCCTTCCACCCATCCATCCATCCGTCTGTCCATCCATCCGTCCGTCCATCCATTCATCCATCCATCCATCCGTCCGTCCTTCCATCCATCCATCCATCCATCCACCCATTCGTCCGTCCATCCATCCATCCATCCATCCATCTGTCCGTCCTTCCACCCATCCATCCATCCGTCTGTCCATCCATCCGTCCGTCCATCCATTCATCCATCCATCCATCTGTCCGTCCTTCCACCCATCCATCCATCCGTCTGTCCATCCATTCATCCATCCATCCATCCGTCCGTCCTTCCACCCATCCATCCATCTGTCCGTCCCTCCATCCATCCATCCATCTGTCCGTCCTTCCACCCATCCATCCATCCATCCGTCCGTCCATCCGTCCATCTGTCCTTCCACCCATCCATCCATCCGTCCATCCATCCGTCCATCCATCCATCCATCCATCCATCTGTCCGTCCTTCCACCCATCCATCCATCCGTCTGTCCATCCATCTGTCCGTCCATCCATTCATCCATCCATCCATCCGTCCGTCCTTCCACCCATCCATCCATGTGTCCGTCCCTCCATCCATCCATCCATCCGTCCGTCCTTCCACCCATCCATCCATCCGTCCGTCCATCCGTCCATCTGTCCTTCCACCCATCCATCCATCCGTCCATCCATCCGTCCATCCATCCATCCATCCACCCATCCGTCCATCCATCCATCTGTCCGTCCTTCCTTCCATCCATCCATCCGTCCGTCCGTCCGTCCTTCCACCCATCCATCCATCCATCCGTCCGTCCATCCATCCGTCCGTCCTTCCACCCATCCATCCACCCATCCGTCCGTCCTTCCACCCATCCATCCATCCATCCGTCCGTCCATCCATCCATCCATCCATCCATCCATCCATCATCCATCCATCCGTCCTTCCACCCATCCATCCACCCATCCATCCGTCCGTCCTTCCGTCTGTCCATCCATCCATCCATCCATCTATCCATCCATCCGTCCTTCCACCCATCCATCCATCATCCATCCATCCATCCATCCATCCATCCATCCTTCCACCCATCGATCCATCCATCCGTCTGTCCATCCATCCATCTGTCCATCCATCCGTCTGTCCGTCCATCCATCCATCCATACCAGCAGGCCTGGCAGCAGTTGGTGTGTTCTTCATCGATGTTCTCCGTGTTCTCAGATGCTGTTTCACTTGCAGGAAGACTCGCTGAAAAACAAACCAACACAGACGGTTTTAACAGACTGAACTGGATTCATTTATCTGGAGATACAGTCTTTTACTGATTTATCCAGATTTATCCTCATGATGAAAACGACCATAGGTGTCTGCAGCAGTTACAAGAACTCTGAATGATTAAAGATCACAATTGAACCCTTAAAGTTCTAAAACTACTTTCACTAAATCAATCTACTGAAAAACCTTCGATAAATGACTTGTCACTGTTCATTATGTTATCCTCTTCATTATATTTTTAAAAATGTGAAAATCAGGTATTTTCCTGTATTTAATTTGCAGACCGTTATGTGCATGTGTATAGGAAGCTACAAGTGTTGCATAGTGTTACCATGGCAACACAGATAGAACAGCAGCTTTAGAGGCTACATTTTCCCACAAAATTACTTTTTTTTTCCTCACCAAACACTTGTTTTTCTACCTCCATGTTCATGTCCCTCCTAGAAATTCATCATTTAATGTTACATCCAGGTCGGATAAACATGAGCAGAAATAATTGAGTCACCAATCCGGACAATTAACCCCACTGGAAAAAAATTATACCCATGTGACCTTTGCTTTACAAACATTTCTGTGCAAAAGGACTCAAAAACACTCAGATAACTCCAAATTTTTCTCTGTTTTAGTGCAAAAAAACCCATTAAATCATGAAAATATTTACATTTACAAACTATATCATATTATCATTTATACATACTATACATTTCTACATTCTATTCTATTTTATTCTGTTCTATTCTATTTTACTCTATTCTATTTTATTCTAGTATATTTCATTCTAGTCTATTCTATTTGGTTGTACTCTATTCTATTTTATTGTATTGTATTCTATTTACTCTTCTATTCTATTTTACTCTATTCTATTCTTTTTACTCTATTGTATTCTATTCTATTTTATTCTATTCTATTCCATCTATTCTATTTTACTCTATTCTATTCTATTTTACCTATTCTATTCTATTTTAGTCTATTCTATTCTATTCTATTCTATGTTACTGTATTCTATTCTATTTTACCCATTCTATTCTATTCTATTCTATTCTATTCTATTCTATTCTATTCTATTCTATTCTATTTTACTGTATTCTATTCTATTCTATTTTATTCTATTCTATTATGTTTTATTCTATCTGATTCTATTCTATTCTGTTCTATTCTATTCTATTTTACTCTATTCTATTCTATTCTATTTGATTCTATTCTATTCTATTTTACTCTATTCTATTCTATTCTATTTTACTCTATTCTATTCTATTCTATTTGATTCTATTCTATTCTATTTTACTCTATTCTATTTTACTCTATTCTATTCTATTCTATTCTACTTCATTAACCACTAAAGTTTCACCCCCCTCCTCTGATCAGACCTGTATCTGCTGTTTGTGATTCTCTTTCTAACTGTGGACGTAAACACAGGTACCGTGTCTTTGACGTCTCTTTGTTTCTGCTTGAGTCTAAATGTAGAAAGAGTCCGTCCTGTTAAATATCTGGGTCTGTCTGTTCTCCAATCAGCTGACCCTGTTTCTGATCGGCAGATTCACGTCGGCTGAATCCAGGTCAGTCCACAGACGCTAATATCAGTCATTATGATCCGACGCAGACGAGGTGATGAATGTTCGCATTTACAGAACAGAAAAACGGACCGCAGACAATAGACCCCATCCAGTACACTGAACCTCAGAAGTAATCATTGTAATTACACACAACAGTGGTTCTGAACACTTATTTATGTGTATTTCTTTTACTTATCATATTCTCCTGAGACCCAGTAAGTAAACAGTTTCACCATTTTACATTAAATAATTGCCTTAATTGGAAACAGCATGATGCAACAGTTTTTTCAGATACATTTTTAAAAATATATATATAATGTCCTTTTCAGTGTTTTTTCTTTTTTTAACCCTTTCATGCATACTAGTCACTACAGTGGACAGCTATTCTACAGCTGTTCTATAATGTATTCATGGGTTTTGTTGTTTTAGTTCCATATCAGGACTCTTATCCAAAACACTGCAATACATACAATTATTCTAACTTTGCTGTTCTTCATAAACCTGATCTGCACTAACATGTTTTAGTGTAAATCAACTGCTAATTCTTATTAGACTATAATTAACAAACAAATTTATTTTTTTTGCATATCCTCCTGAGACCCAGCAATGCATTTTGTCCTCTGTAGGGAACTAAAGTTTGACAGTTTTACTTTAAAAGTGCTGTGCATTGCGAAGGATATTCCATTAAAAAAAATCAATCAATCAATAAAAATAAGTTTTAAAAATGTATCTGAAAAAACTGTTGCATTATGCAGTTCCCAATCAAGACAATTTTTTAATGTAAAAAAGCTAAAACTGTCCATTTCCTGGGTCTCAGGAGGATTTTATCTCTATGAAATGAGTAATAACTAGTATTTGAGTATGATAAAATGTGAGAAAACAGTAGCAATTTAGCAATAAGCGGCATTAAAAATATTTTTATTTCATAGTTTTCACACAGTATATCATTTTCTGATGATGATTTTTAAATAAATGTTTATTTGCTTCAAAACTTAAACACATGGTGTCCAGCTGAGTGGACATTTTTTTAACTCCATGAAAAATAGGTTCATAAAAAAAGAAAAAAATCAATTGCATTGTTTTTTTCATGCCTAAAGCGGAACAAAAACACTCAAGAAAAAAATATTGACTAAGGTTCTCATAATTTGTGCATGAAAGGGTTAAGTAAAGCTGTGAAACTCTTGTCCACTACACAGAACGTAAATGCATAACTGGGTCTCAGGAGGATATTTACAATATTTCTATTGTACAAATTGTTCAAATTTCAATCAATCAATCAATCAAATGGTGTTCTTCTGTCTAAGATTGTTATGATTGTTGATATTTGTATGATTATGCATGTTTTGCTTGTTTGTATATATGTTAAATTTCATTGCATGTTCAGAATAAGTCACTAAATCAAATCAATCAAAAATCAATCAAATTTTTTTGAAATAGAGCCAAATTATAACAAAAGTTATCTCATGACACTTTACATCAGGGCTGTCAAACTCATTTTGGTTCAGGTTCCATATTTAGCCCAATTTGATCTCAAGCAGGTCAGACCAGTAAAATAATGACTTAATAACCTATAAATAATGACAAATCCAAGTTTTCATTTTGTTTTAGTGTAAAAAAAAAGCCCAGTTAAATTATGAAAATATTTACATTTTACCAAAAAGATGTGAATAACCTGAAAAAACTGAAATTTCATTTGAAAAATTAGTGCAATTTTACAATATTATGCCTCAACTTATTATTTAGACATGTACATTACACACAGTGTTGCATAAACATTTGGTAACAGGCAGAATATTGTTAAAATTTTGGAGTTTGGAACTAAAATTTGAACAATTTCTACAGTATTCCATCTCTTACTATTAACACAAATACAGATCACAGTGGATCCATAAATGCACAAAACATTTAGTAACAGGCAGGATATTGTTCAAATTACACATTTCAGGTTGTTCATCTTTGTTTTTATTTATGTTTCTATTTGCATTTTATTGTGAAAAATAGTTTTGTAAATGTAAATATTTTCACAGTGTAATGTTATTTTTTTCACTTAAATTTTTTCTACATAATTTTTCACAAAGAAAATTTGTCGTTGACATTATTTATGGGTTATTGTGTTGTGATTTTTACTGGAGTCATTGGTCTGTATGTGGAACCTGAACCAATATGATTTGGACAACCTGGACTGTTCAGGCTCATTTTTGCACTTTCATCCCGCAAGGCCGGAATGGAACCTTTGGTGGGCCAGATTTGGCCCCCGGGCCGCATGTTTGACACCTGTGATCTACATGTAGAGCTTGTTCGAAAACAGACTCTCTGTTCAAACTGTCTTTTTATAGTGTTTTAATACGTGCATTTGGTACATATACATATTTAAAGCCACAACACTTGTGTATATTTAGAGCTTTATATATGTGTGTGTGTACATATATACAATATATTTGTATATATTTATATCTTTTTGTTGTATTGATAATTTATTTATTTTATTTACTTATTTGTTTTGTCTCAAACTTTGAAAGAAAAAAGTAAAAAGAACTAAATAAAACAATACAATCAAGAAGTCAATTACATATGCACCCATCAATGCTCATTAATCACAGAAAAAGTAACGAAATATAATAAATTTACCATAAATGTACATATGAATCAACTCATAAACACAGTTTGAGAAGGAACAGAAAGACGCAACAGCTTATCTAGTCCTGTCCCCTCTTTACTTTCAGTGTCAAATTATTATTATTATTATTATTATTAATAAGAATAATAATAATAATAATAATAATACATTTTATTTAAATAGTGCTTTTAATGGAACTCAGAGACACTTTACATAAAGCATCATGTAACCAAACATATATAAATATAACCAAATATTTTTCCGTCATTGGTTATCGATCACATTAAATTACAGAACAGGGTATAATTAGTCAGAGCACCTTTATATTGGTTGTGTCATCATTGTGCAGGAACCATTTCTGTCCTGTTATTTTGTATTTTTTATTATACTTGTACGGAGCAACTGTAACACACAACCATTTCCTCTGGGATTAAAAAAGTGTTGTGACTCTGTTAATCCCACTATGTTCTGAATGGACCGTCTGTTCGTAAACAGACTGCAGAATTCCTTTATTCCTGCTTCCATCAGGACTGAAAATGATATTTATTTATTGTTTTTTATGCTGCTGTTGCTTCCGAGGGTTGACTCCACATCATTTGTCCTCTTGTTGATACTGAAAATCTGTTGAATTTGAACAGACCTGACCATTTGAAAACCCTCTGGCAATGACCGTAATAATCTCAAACAGCTCCGCCCACTTCACAGGAGCATGCTGGGATACCAGTTAAATGTATACACACTCACCGTGGGTATCATTAGAGTGACTGAACCATCCAAATTTCCCTCTCTTCTTATCTGCAAGATCACCAAGAGACGGACCTGGACAAGAAAAAAACAAAAACAAAAAAACAGAAAGAAAGTTTCCATAAATATGTTCTATGAATGAAATTAGAGCAAATGTTTTCAGCTCCAAACACAAAAAAATTATCTTATTCTCCTCGCAACTGAAATTTCCAAAAATACATCATGAAATTAGACTGACTCTTCCACCTTTACAGCCATGTTCAGTGACTTTTTCACAATGCTTTTATTTTCATCTTGTGTTTTTTCTGTAACTGTCATCGTTTTGCAGTTACATAATAAACATTTTAGATCAGTGGGTGCTTTTGGTCACTGGTGGATGTTTGGGTTTTTATGGGTTAAGGCAGCATTAGCACTAGTTTCCATGTTTGTGGAAAAGGCTAAATTCTAAAAAACTTCCTCAGTGACACAGTTTTTGCCTTTTTCACATCAGTCAAAGTTCGTATCGAAGAAATAGAAACACTTTTACTGAATAAATCCTGACATTATTATTATTATTATTATTATTATTATTATTATTATTATTATTACACAGTACAAAGGCTCAAGGAAGGGTATGATCATTATTTGGATTTGTATGGTGTGTGTATATAAACATGGGGGTGCAGATGCGTGTTGATGTACAGCGGTAGACATAAACTGGTGTGTATGTGTATGTGACTGTATGTGTGTATGTAGACGTGTATGTGACTGTATGTGTGTATGTATATGTGTATGTGACTGTATGGGGGTACAGGTTGGTAGGGGTGTGTTTATAGATAATCACAATCTTATGCTGTATATCAAGTGATTCAGCACTAACAGTCTGAGGACTGGAATCAGGGGGTAGGACTGGATAAGCAGTGGCTTCTTCCTACTCCCTTTCAGGCACAACAGTTGTTCTTTTTTTTTTTCTATTATTTGATTTTTTGTGTATTGTTTATCATTATTATTATTATTATTATTATTATTATTATTATTATTATTATTATTATTATTATTATTATTATTATTATTATTATTTTATTCTATTTGATGTTTTTATTTGTGTATTGTTTATTATTATTATTATTATTATTATTATTATTATTATTATTATTATTTTATTCTATTGTTTGATGTTCTTATTTGTGTATTGTTTATTATTATTATTATTATTATTATTATTATTATTATTATTCTATTGTTTGATTTTTTATTTGTGTATTGTTTATTATTATTATTATTATTATTATTATTATTATTATTATTATTATTATTATTATTATTATTATTATTATTCCATATGTTTTGCATTATGTCTGTGTCTGAAATAAACTAACCTAAACCTATACAACATTGATTCACCAGTATAACCCATGGCCAGCTTTTCTTCCGTTTTCTCTGTTTCTGATCTAACAACAGTTGAATTTACTCTGAACTTTTCTGAACATCTACATGATCAGTGAATTAAATGTAGGAAAATGCATCATTTTCACTGAGAAAACACCAAATAAAGAAAATAATGTCACACTAAATGGTGATAAATCACTTAACAAAAGTAAAATATAGAGAAAAATTCACTTGGGAACTGACACGAAAGTAGCACTGGGTGTTCATGGGTAAAAATGACTGATTAATCAGCTGTTTGGAGTGGCTTCATGGATATTTTAGTACCTGGTGTTTTAGTATCATTGAGGAAATCTGATTAATTCAACAGAATAACTGTTTTCTTCTTCTACTCTATTTTTAAAGGCGTGTTAAAGTTGACTATAGCGCCATGATGCCAATAAGTCGAGTTGACCTTTGACCTTGGGGACATGTATGTGTAAATGTTAGAACACAGCTGAATCCAGCTGGTCTGATGTGCTCTGCCATATTAATGTGTTTTTATTGATCCAGATCACGTATCAGATGGTGTAAAGTTCCTCATATCTCTGATGAGTTTGTGCCTCATTAACTTCACCAAGTGACTAATGAGTCTTAAATGGCTTCATTAATTAACATCCATTAACTCGCTGTCACTAAATGATTTTTTAATGCCCTGAGAAACCGAATGACGTCCACTACGATCCATGAGACCAATCCATTAATGGTTGTAAATCATGTGTATATCACTCTAATAAATAAAACTATGAATAGAAGAGAACAAGTAACGATCACAACCCTGAACGTGTGCAGCAGGAAAATACAACATTAACAAGGTGAAAACGGACATTTAGACACGCTTTCATAGATGTTAGTTGTTATGTTCTAGCACACCTTTTTTCCCCTTTGCCCTGTGTGTTTTCTTTTTTTTATGATTTTTAATTTATGTATGTATGTATGTATGTATGTATGTATATATGTGTGTATGTGTGTATATGTATGTATGTATGTATGTATATATCTGTGTATGCATGTATTTATTTATTTTTATTTATTTATTTTGAATATGGAAATGATACAAGCGTCCTGACTGATACTGACTGACTTCTTTGCACAACATAATATAGGAATGAAAATTCAAGGAAGCATAAAATAATGATGCACACAAAAAGAAAAAGAAAAAAAAATCATATTCGAAAAGGAGTGAGAAGAAGCATAGCTTAATAATAATAATAATAATAATAATAATAATAGCTTAGCTTGTTTAACTTTGGTTCTTTTTTTTTTGTTTAGGACACGGGAAGAGTTAAATTAGAAACAAATCAACACCTAACTTTAATTAAAAATAACGAATTTTACAGTTTGAACCCTTTTGTCTCCTGTGTCCTAAATATGAAAAATATATGTTCATACCCTCAGGCCATAACATTGGTTAAATGACAAAGAATAAGACATTAATAAATGCTCCCTGAAGTTTTTCAGGTCATTCCAAACAGCTTTCAGCTTTAATTTAGTAAAAAGAGCAACAAGGTGAAGTTGTTTGTCACTTTGTTGAAGCCTCAAAGACCTAAACCATGGGTGTCAAACTCATTTTCTTTCAGGTTCTACATTCAGGGTCAGTGTATCTTTAGTTAATTGGATTTTCTTTTCAGAAACAAAACAAAAACTAGTGGTTTATTATCTCCGCTAGGAGGTATTGTGATCACTTTGCTTTGTGTGTTTGTTTGTTTGTTTGTTTGTTAGCAACTTTACGGGAAAACTATTCCAACCATCTTTAACAAATCTTCCCCACAGATAGGCCTAGGCCCTGGGACCAACCCAGTAAATTTTGGGCCTAGTAGGCCAAAGTTCAAGGTCACAGCAAGGTCACAACATCTACAATTTTCCTATCTGTCATCATTGACCAATTTTCCAAAATTCATAAAAAATTCAAAACGACTCCGATTAGCCTCCAGTTGGATCCACCTGTAGCTTAGAACAATATCTTGTATCTGGCACAAAATTGTCCACATCCACTGTGGAATGTGGACTCTGTGGACATTTACATTTAACACTGAAAATTCCATTTACCACACATTTTTCGTCAGAACTCAACAAATATTGATTGGAATTGAATATAATTTGACAAACACATGACTGGTACCAAGCTTCAACTTCTTCTGCTGTATGGAACAACCTGGAAACTGTTGAATTTAAACAGAAATAGTCGATCCACACATGCACACCATTCAGGGTGCTTGGCGGAGGTTTACGTTCTCTGAACACTTGTTGAGTTTCATTTTAAAATAGAGGAATTAAAACTGAATTTCATTTTCTTTTTCAGTGTCAAAACAGATAAAGAAAATTTTTTTAAAAATGGATTGATTTTTGTTTTGTCTTTCTAATAACAAAAAAGAAAGTTACCACCTGACAGAAATGGAAAAACTGACCAAAAATGCCTGTTTTTTTCATTTTCTGAGACTGGATGTTGTCATTTTCAAGGAAAGAGCACCAATGCCATCGAAAGATTCTTATGAACGATGGGTTTGTACGAATCTTCCAGTTCGTATGAAATCTGGACTTCGTAGATATTTTTGGAAGAAGCACGTCTACAATGTCCAGATTTCATATGAACTGGAAAATTCGTACACAGTCTATGTCCTTACGTGGGTTACCGTCCTCATCCAGTTCGTCCATGTCCTCGGCCTGGGTGATCCAGTCCATGTATCCACACAGATCCTCCTCCATCTGCTGCTTCTCCCGGAGCTTCTGGAAATCTCCCCGAGCCTTCGCCTTCTCTCTTTCTTTACTGAACTCTCTGCAAAATGAAAACAACAATCAGACGACACAGTTCAACCTGACATCAGCAGTAACCTGTGGTCTGGATGAAGGAGATCAATGTCCCAGTAGAAGTGGGCGGGACTTTCACTGGAGGAGAACTCAACTAATCCAATCAAAGTGATCAATAGGAATTATATTTCTATCTGTAACCATTTACATGTTATAAAACATCAAAATATGGACCATTATAATTGTGCTGTCTTTTCTAGAAAAACACTAGTAGAGCGCAGACCTCCGCCAAGGCAGATCAGCACCCCCCTGATCACCACCAAAATTTAATCATTTGTTCCTTGTGCCAGTATCAACATTTCCTGAAATTTTCATCCAAATCTGTCCATAACTTTTTGAGTTATCTTACACACAAACAGACAGACAAACCAACACCGACAAAAACAAAACCTCCTTGGCAGAGGTAACAACTATTGCACTGTTATTGCTAGAACAGAGGATTATTGCGCAACTTACTGCACCTAATTGGCATTATACAGGGTTATTGCACATTATTGCAATAATTCTTTGATGGACTGTGATGACTGATGTGAGGTCCACTAACCCGCTGAGGACTCCCAGAACAAGGTTGAGAACGAAGAAGGAGCCGAAAATCACCAGACTGACGAAATAAACCCAGGGCAGCTCGAAGCCGATGGCATCGTTCATCTGCAAAGAAAAAAATATGCGAAAAAGCAGTGTTCAGTCAAATTTGGGTATTTCCAGTTCGATAAAAATTAAGATTAAAATACAAACAAGCAGCGGAAACATGACGGATAAATAAAAAGTACAATGAGCCATGCAGTATTAACTAAAACTAAATAGAAACGTGTCAAATTTTTCCTTCTGATTTATGTTGTTGTTACTTTGCCTCTAATTAACGTACTTGGTTAATTCGCTTTATTTTTCGATGAAAAGTTTTTGTGCTGGTAAGAGATGGTTTTTGGAGCGTAGTGAAATTGGTATATTGCGCAAAACTGCAATGGAAAGACCTTTTTGCACAACTAGAGTCACATGAACAAAAAAACGGATGTTGACGGACGTCACAACAAGAGAAGAAGAAGAGTTTTAAAAGAAACATTGTGCAATATGTGTGGACACACCAGGAAACCCAATCATTTTTAATTTAGTATAGGATAATATATACTAATAATGATGAATATAGCCTATCCGTAAATCAATGTGACATTTACATTCGTCGACAGGTTTATGGAATGACTTCTTGTGTCATCTCGCGATAATACATAAACAAATCATCGTATTTGTGATTTAATGGAAAAATTATGCACCTCTGTTTTTTCAACAGTTAGTAAATATCGGTAAAGTTTTGCGCATTTGTCTAATGGAAAAGTGACTAGTGTTGCGTTACCCAGTAGAGCACGTCAGTCCATCCCTCCATGGTGATGCACTGGAACACCGTCAACATGGCGAAGAAGAAGTTATCGAAGTTGGTGATTCCGCCGTTGGGGCCGTCCCACCGTCCACGACATTCTGTACCATTTACGATGCACTGACGACCATGACCGGCGAACGCACACGGCACCGGGTCATCCTCCACGTAGTTATCTGAAGGTAGACAGAAGATTTCATGAATTCAAAAGCAGAATAAGCCTTTGTGAAGAGTGTAAGATTATTATTATTATATTATTAGTCTGTGTAAGAACAAAACAAAAAGAGAAAAGATCGCATTTTAACCCTGTAAAGCCTGAACCATTAAGTCACTGACACAAAACTTCAGTTCTTTGAAACTGGAGCCTTTATTGGTCCTTCTGAACAACCAAAACTATTTTTTGTTCAAATATCAATTTCCATGTATGAGTTTAAATTTTGTATCATATTTGATACATCGGGTTTCAATGCTCAAATATTATTTTTGAACAAACAAAAACATAATATAACACAAACATGTCTAACAAATTGGTAATTCCTTTTCTAAATTATCAAAGTTCTGCCTCCTTCCTCATTAATGACAGTCTTGTAGTGTCACTGGAAAGGCCTCTGGTGAATGAACTCCTCCCCCTAGTGGATTATCTGTGCATTGCATGTATCTAATTGTATACATCAGGTTTTTCAAGAAAAAAAATATCACACTGATCATGTAGAGGACTTCAAAAATTATATATCAAATATGATATGTTTGGTGTTATAGAGTTAAAAACAGTGAAAGTGATGATCCACTACACCAATAAAAGCAAATGACTACAAACTAATAAAACCAATTAAAGGTAAAAGCAGTAAGACAGATATGATATGGACAAAAGTATGTGGACACGTTGAATTCAGGTGTTTCTTTTCTAACAGGGGTCTGGGATACAAAACAGTAATGACTAATGTCAGAATATAGTTTTATATTGGGATAAATGTCATTGCTTTTTTTTTTTGTACTTTAGTTTGAATTATCTTTGCTTCCAAAATGCCTTTGTTTTGTTTTTTCCATCCATAACTATGAATTTGAATGTTCTTCCTCTACATTTCTAAAATATTTTCCATGCTCTGACTGTAAATAATAATTTTCTACCACAGCTAATCATCTCCTTTTTTCATATCTGAAACACCTGAATTCAATGTGACCACATACTTTTGTCCACATATGCTGTACAGACCCGGGTTTTAATCAGAATATTTCCTCGTCTGTGAGACATAATTCACCTGCTCCGATGTAGTAACACGTCTTGTGCATCCGTCCGATAAAAAGCTCCAGACCGATGATGGCGTAGATGATGATGACGAACAGAACCAGCAGAGCGATGTGGAGCAGAGGAACCATGGCCTTCATGATGGAGTTCAACACGATCTGCAGACCTACAGACGGACGGGTAAGACAAACGGGGACAAAACCAAAGACACTGAACATCTTAAAGTGGGTCTGAAACTCACTGGGGACTCCAGAGACCAGTCTGAGGGGCCTCAGGACCCTGAAGGCCCTCAGAGCTTTGACGTCCAGACCTCCAGGTTTTCCCGGCATGTGGTGAGTGGTGGCCTGTTCTCCAGACTTATGGGTCATGGTTTCCAAGACAACGCTGAACAACCTGCAGGAGAAAAACCACAGAAAAGTTCAGTTACAGGAAAAAACAGGAAAACTAGAAGAGAAGAGAATTAAATTAAATAGAATAACATTAAATAGAAGAGAGGAGAATAAAATTAAATTAAATAGAATAGAATAGAATAGAATAGAATAGAATAGAATAGAATAGAATAGAATAGAATAAATTAAATTACATAGAATAAAATTAAATAGAATAGAATAAAATTAAATTAAATAGACTAGAATAAAATAAAATAAAATAAAACTGAATAAAACAGAATAGAATAAAATTAAATGAAATAGAATAAAATTAAATAGAATAGAATAGGATACAATAGAATACAACACAATACAATACAATACAATTAGTGCTGTCAAACAATTAAAATATTTAATCAAATTAATCACAGGGTTGCTGTGGATTAATTTCGATTAATCACAATTAAATATCATTCACTTTTAATCTTTATCAATCATGTTTCATTTTGCATGAACAAACAGACTCAAGAAAGAAGGGAATATACATCCACTTAACGAGTTTATTCAACACCTTCAACAGTTTCAACTAAACAACTGTAAACAACTGTTCTGTCTTAGTTTTTTTTGTCCTCATATTTCCATCCAGAGGACCAACGTGCTCTTTAGTGTCTTCCATCTTTATGGGTTGGTTCTGCTGCCTGTCACTACCGGATCAGCTGACCATTTGTTCATGTGCGTTAACACTAACTCTACTGGACAAACTGACCCAAATGTGTAGGAGGAGACGTTCACAGTCATTCTGCTGCTGATGGGTTAATGGTATCAAAGATTTTAATCAGATGAATCACGATTATGGATTATTCCACATTAATGCGTTAATTTTGACAGCCCTAAATAGGAATAGAATAGAATAGAATAGAATAGAATAGAATAGATCTTTACTGTCATTGTTACAGGAATAATGAAAATCAATTGATCAGCTGTTTCTTTTTAGCAGCAAAAGTGCACCATGACTGTACAAAAATATCACTATATAAAGACTGTATAACAGACTGTATAGACCAGGCATCCCCAAATGGTGGACCTGGTCCCAGTGATGCTTCTGCCCGGACCCGTGACCAATCTCTGATAAATTCATGAAAACAGATCATTTTCATTCATTCATTCATTCATTCATTTTCTGAACCCACTTTATCCTCACTAGGGTCATGGGGGTCACTTGGAGCCTATCCCAGCTACATAGGGGCGAAGGCGGGGTACACCCTGGACATGTGACCAGTTCATCTCAGGGCTGAACATATAGAGACGAACAGTCACTGTCACATTCACACCTATGGGCAATTTAGATTAACCAATTAACCTATTAGTGCATGTCTTTGGATGGTGGGAGGGGCCAGAGTACCCGGAGAGAACCCACGCAGACATGGAGAACATGCAAACTCCACACCCCACATCAACTGGTGTTGGAATCGAACCCAGGACCTTCTTGCTGTGAGGCACAACTGCACCATCATGTCGCCCAGATCATTTTCATTAAGTATTTTTTCCGACGGTGGCGGCTATAGACAGCAGATGCTGCTACTCCAGTTAATACGACAATTCAGGACTTCACTGGTCATGTGACTGTTGTTTACGCCACCATATTGGTGGGCACACTATCTGGATCCAGAAAGTCAGAACTGTTGCTTTATATCGCGTTTTTCTTTGGACTCGTGTTTGCGTGTTTTGTTATTTGCGAGTATGTCTGCTTGTGATAAAAGCACCATTGTCCTGTCCGATATTGCCAGAGCCGCTGATAGCACCTCCAAGGTTCATTATGTGGAAAAGATCGGATCTATTGCCGTGGACCCCTACTAGCTACCCAGATATTTACATCTGGTATATCAGGTGTGAAAACAACGAAGGCATGTAATCAGGGGACATAGGATTGTAACGTTTTTCCTGGAACAAGAATAAAGGAAGTCTAAACATCTGAACAAACATCTAAAAATAAACCCAAACTTCGAATGGTAGGGGGTGGGGGTGGGGTGCCTATGGTACATGTTTATTGAACTAAATACTGGTAACGTCTATGTAGCCATAAACTAATTTGTGTTTTAATGCATTCACTTACTCTGAATTAAATGGTGGCTGCATACTCAGCTGGTGCTGGATAGTTGCCAGCCTTCGCGTTTTATGACTGCAGTCCACAGCCCCTTCCGTTCTGGATCCTTCGGAAGTCTATTGAAGGATTTACCGGTGTTTTTTTCTTGCCGATTATTGCAACCAACCGCAACACATGTGGCTACCATGATCACACTGCTTAAAGCTTTATGTTATTGTAGATCTACACAGGAGAAAGATAAATATCACCAACAATGGTACGATCAACAACTGTACGATCCAAGGAAAGCTTGCCTACCAATATGGCGTCGTAAACAGAAAACCACGTGATCATGTGACGTATGTGCAAAACCTGAATAACTTCACTCAGATGAGCCAATCAAATCGCTTGTTTTACTCTGCATGGTGCATACACCAGAGCAGAGAGGAAGAGACAGGATGACAGCGTGTCTCGCTCCAAAACAAGGAAAATGGATGTGGAAAACCGTTGTTTTTTAGGGCGCTTTCGCATTGCAAACCCAAGTCCGTAGTGTTCTTGGGTACGTTCACACCTTTCCTGCAGATGTTGCGTTCACAAGCACGTACCACGGCCCGTGCCCAAGTACGAGTGGGTGTTACAGGGCCCAAACAGTAGGTGGCGGTGTGGAGGGAATTCTGTCACTATCCAACAAATGTGGAAGTCAAAAGAAGACAAACCTTTACCTATCTGTTATTATCCTGTTTGAGGCAAAGAGAAGAAGAGTTTATTCACCTCTGTTTGCACCTTTTTATTCATTTATTTTATTCTGAGGTTTCTGTTTCTTTAATCTGAAATAAAGGCCTTAAATTTGCCTGGGACTACTTTTACTTATGGTAAAACTCTATTAAATATTTCCTGCATTGAAAATTGACAGTAAATATTATTGAAACCATATGAAAATGTGAAGCCATATGAAAATGTGAACATAGGGGAAGGTTCAAAGACACAAATTGGACTTTGGTTCAGACCTTTTACTTGGAGGAAATTTTAATAACTGGACCTCAGTGATTTTTAATTGAATACCCCAGTACTCTACTATCCCTGAGATTATAAAATGTGTTTAATTACCATCATGCCAATTATGCCTAATGTCACTAATTTGCATCATAGCTATTATATGCATTTTATTAAAATTAACAGTCTCCACTTCATTTAGCATCTGCGTTGCAGTAACGACACAATTTTTTTTTCTATAATTGTAAATAAATGTAGGCAGTAAGGGGTTAAATCCTCCAAACTACACTTTATTCAACAATAGATCAGTTATGCTGGGTCCGACCAAAACATCATAACATGAAAATCACGAAATGTTTGTCGTCTTATTCTTCTGAATGATTAGAATTTATGAAATAAAGTCGTATTCGTTCACTCCTATTTCCAATAGATTCAACTCTTAACCGTCTACGAACTCACACTGACATAAAACCACAACATGAAGTCCTGACAGAAATATTTAATGCTCAGTGTCCCACATACAACAGCCTCGGTGTCGTCAACTCTGACTGTAAAGTGGAACAAAGCATCCTTGGGCGGCGTTTCCGTGACAACAGACTTTATCATCGGCTCGAGGACGGCCAGTCACGCCAGCGTCCTGCAGCGAGGACAAAGACTGAACAACGAGGTCGAAGCTCAGGACCTGGACTGACCTCAGCAGGTATCTGTGATTGGATGATTAAGGGTAACACCAGCACCCCTACAGGCCACGGGTGGAACTACAGACACAATATCAACCTCTGGACTTATACAGGATCACAACGGTCCAGATAAAAAGAAAAATGAGCAGAGGTTAGATAAGAAAGATGTTAGAATTAGTAAAATAAATAATATTACCAATTAAATGGATAAAATGCTGATATTTGGTAAGAAACGTGTATACAATTATTTATGTATATTTCTTTAATTAGATTAATATTTTGTTTGTACATATTGTGCAAATTGCTGTTCTAACTGTGTTTTAATAAAGTGTTTATATATCTGTGTGTGTATTTTTTTCTTCTTTTTGTTGTATTGATTATTTCTTTCTTGCTACTTTTTATTATAATTGAATGCAGCATCTATAACAAACAAAAATTTTCTCCTTTGATTAGTAAAATATGTTGATTCTGATTTCATGTTGACTTTTTAATCATTTTCATGCAACAGACCAGATAAATTATGTTACAAATTCACAGATAATTCTGTTTTAAGTTTGTTAATCTTTCCATCGGATGTGTTTATGGCAGTGTTTCTCAAAAAGTGGGGCGGGCCCTCCCCGGGTGTGCGTGAAGGCTTGCCAGGGGGGGCACGGAATCATTCCTAGGTGTTTATTTTTTCTTCAGGTTCGAACATGTAGCAGGTGGAACTAATGTTTTAGCGATGGAGCATTCTGGACTCATTTTAGGGACGTACAACAAACAAATCTACTGCCATGGTGATCTGTCACTAGACTGGATAAAGAGTTTAGGTTTGGAGAGTGGACAAGGATTGGACTGGAAAAGAAAAATGTGCAATGTTTCTGTTTTTGCACAGTTTGTACAGTTTGCACTTTGATGTTCTGAGATGTGCAACGTAAACAGGCTCATTGCAGCCACTGATATTGTTAAAATGTTCATCTTTGTTACCAAAATGTGTTTGTTGTTCTAAAAAAATTTACCTTATTGTCATAGTTTTAAGATAATTACACATTTCCTATTTTTATTTTGAAAAATAATGTCTCAGGGAGCAGTCTTGTTGAGTTCATTTGTATTGTTCAATCAAAAATCTACGTTATTTTTAATTTGCTCAACAAATTATTCAAGGAAAAGCAAAAATTATTTTTACGATATCGATGTTTCTTTCAATAAAAGTAATAATTGCACCACAGGTACAATGTTGTTGGGGTTGAGGGGGGCTTGGAGATTTTTCGTGCTCCAAAGGGGGGCCCCACAGAAGAAGACTGAGAACCACTGGTTTATAGTGACTTAAAGACAGAGAATCATGGGACGGTTCCTTTAAGTCTGTTTTTAGACTCATCAGACCCGTGATCTCCTTTAGGTGAACCAGCAGAGGTAGTTAGATTCCCTGCCGTTCCACTGTAGAGCCTGGGGCTGCGACCCCGTTCATGTAGGCGGGTGGATGTGTGTGTGTGTATTTAGAGCAGAGTTTAGTTACAGTGTACAGTGATCACAGTCAGCCGTCACATACACTTAACTAAAACACACAAAAATC
Organism: Sphaeramia orbicularis; assembly: GCF_902148855.1. Lineage (NCBI taxonomy): Eukaryota > Metazoa > Chordata > Actinopteri > Kurtiformes > Apogonidae > Sphaeramia > Sphaeramia orbicularis. Next base: position 7,297,228 of record NC_043963.1, read on the forward strand.
AGATAAATTGTGGCGTGGCTTCAGGGTTCCTGGGTCTGGCCACGGGACAGGAGGCTGCTGCGTTTACTGCCATCAGCTCGCATCTTCTTCTGCAAGTCTTTAAAAAGAGTTTCCACCCAGACAGACTCCAAAGTAACGTATAAATATAGAACGGACAGAAACAAAACACAGAGCACAGGTGTCAAACATGCGGCCCGGGGGCCAAAACCAGCCCGCCAAAGGGTCCAGTTTGGCCCGTGGGATGAATTTGTGAAATGCAAAAATTACACTGAAAGAAAAATGAATTTATTTTTCTTTTACAAGTAATAAAATTAAGGAAGCCAATTTTAAATTCACTCACAAAATCTACTTAACTCCAATAAAAATGCATAGAATATCAAGGGATATCTCATTAGTGTGTCATAGATGTAAAAAGAGGGAAGGGACATTCATGCACATGTTCTGGGACCGTGACGTTTTAAAAAGTTATTGGAGCTCAATTCACTCTTTCACTCAATCAGTCTTGGATTTACAATTTGATTTAAGTAGCAGTTTGTATTTATTAAATGACAGATAAGTTACAGTTAGATCATAAAAAATGCAGGATACTAATTTTGATCACTTACTTCGGAAAGAAATGCATCCTTTTATTTTGGAAGAATGACTCCCCTCCATCTTTTAAGATCCTCCATGATCAACTGTCTTCTATTTTACCTTTAGAGAAACTGACTTTGGATAAATACAATCGGGGCCATCTCTTTAATGAATTTTGGTTGCCTTTACTTTCGGGTATGGAGAAAGTTTGAGTTTGTAGATCATGAATATTGCCCTATTATTGCTATTTATGTTACAGCATGCCTAATTATGCTCATGCTTATGTTGTTACCCTTATTAATGTTATTGTGAGAATGATGATGATTTTTTTTTTTAATTATTATAATTATTTTTATTTTATTATATATATATATATATATATATATATATATATTTATGTATTTATGTATTTATTTATTTATTTATTTATTTTTTCTTTAGACATGTATATTTTTGGCCTGTTAGTTGAATTATTTCTTTGGGGATGGGAGGTGGGAAGAATGCACAAAGGAGAATTGTAAAAAGTGAGACCCAGTATGACTATGTTTGTGCTGTATCTGGAGGATTCTCTTGTGTGAAATAAAAAGATATTAAAAAAAACAAAAAAACAAAAATTACACTGAAGTTATTAACGATCAATGATGTTAAAATCATTTTAGGTCAATTCAATCTAAAGTGGGTCAGACCATTAAATACTATAATAATAACCTATAAATAAAGAAAACCACAAATTTCTCTCTTGGTTTCAGTGTAAAAAAGGTAAAATTACACAAATATGTACATTTACCAAATAACCTTTTACAAAAAAATGTGAACAACCTGAGATGTCTTAAGACAGGGCTGTCAAACTCATTTTAGTTCAGGGGCCATATTCAGCTAAATTTGATCTGCAGTGGGCCGGACCAGAAAAATAATAACATAATAACCTATAAATAATGACAACTCCAAATTTTTGTCTTTGTTTTAGTGTAAAAAAAAACATTAAATTATGAAAATACTTACTTTTATAAACTATCAAAAAAAAAACAAAAAAAAACAAAAACTGAAATTTAAATTAAAAAACGTAAGAAAATTTAGTGCAATTTTTACAATATTATTCCTCAACTTATCATTTCTTCATGTGCATTATGGATCAGATCTACAAAGACACTAAACACTGAGGAACAGGAAGAAAAGAGTTCAAATTGTGCTGAATTTTCTTCAGACATTTCAGATTGTACATATTTGTTCAGGTTACTCACATTTTAGTGTTACAGGATAGTTTGTAAATGTAAATATTTTCATAATTTAATGGTATTTTTTGCACTAAAACAAAGAAAAAAAATTAAGTTGTTAATTCTAGATTTTTTTTTTTGCTTAATTGAAGATTTTTTTTACTTAATTGAAGATTTTTTTTTTTTTGGCTTAATTGAAGTTTTTTTTTTTTTTGGCTTAATCCAAGATTTTTTTTTACTTAATTGAAGATTTGGGGTTTTTTTTGGCTTAATTGAAGTTTTTGGGGTTTTTTTGGCTTAATTCAAGATTTTTTCCTTAATTCAAGCTAAAATTTTTTTTTGCTTAATTCAATTCAAGACTGTGGAATTTTTGCACTTGGCAAAAACATCCCAGGGGCCGAACTGGACCCTTTGGCGGGCTGCATTTGGCCCCCGGGCCACATGTTTGACACCCCTGTCTTAAGAGAAGTATGTGAAATTTTACCAACATTTTGCCTTTTACTAAATGTTTTGTGTAGTTGTAGACCCACTGTGATCTGTAAGCTGTGATGTACATGTGTAAATGATAAACTACGGCATAATATTCTCAAAATTGCCCTTATTTTTCTGAAGAATTTTCAGGTTGTTCATATTTGTTTGTGTTGTTTCGAGTACAGCTCGTAATGTAAACATTTTGAATTTGACTTTTATCACTCAAAAATATAAGAAAAAACTTTGGAGTTGATATTATTTATAAGTTCTTATCCCATTATGTATATTATTTACTGGTCCGGCCCACTTTATATCATATTAGTCTGTACGTGGCCCCTGAACTAAAATGAATTTGACACCCCTGACAGAGAGAGTAAATGAATGAACCAGTAACCAACGGTGGTGCTACCTGGTTAATGTTTAGAAAATCTGGAATAGTCTCTGTGATGATATGGTTTTAAGTCCCAAGGTGCAGGACACAGCGCTATAAAAACAGCTTTGTTCCTGTCACCGTCACTGAGCTCAATAAGAAATAGTGACATTGCACTTTATTAACTTATTTTAGTTATTTATCCTATTTCTTTGCTCTATTTATTATTATTGAGACTTCTAATTTTTAAATTTTATGTTCTTATCCTGGTTTTAATCCCAGACTAGTTTTTTTTTTTTATCTTCTTGGGGTTTTTATTGTGTTTTATTGCATCTTGTTTTTATTTATTTGATCTTTTTTATTTATTTTATTCTTTTCCTTATCCATGCTGCTGTACTGATGAATGGTGGAACACTGAGCACTTTTTGTCCTGTCTGGACGCTCAATCAAGTACCTGCCGAACAGGTTCAATGTATGTCTTGCTGTAATGCCAAAAGCAATCACCTCGTCTGCAAAACAAATCTACCCACAGGTACAAATAAAGTCACCTTGAGCCTTGATATTTGAACCAACCCTAACAATGTTTAAGGCTAAGCTAAAGACATTTTTTAAAGTGTAAAGCTCATTGTTTCCACATATCTGTATTATGGTATCATCAAGTTTTTTTCTTCAAACTAAAACTCATTGACGTTTATTTTAACAGTCACTCAAAATAACATTGTGTCTTATCTTCACATGCTGCATCAGCTGATAGTTTACATTATCCTGTTTAACCCTGACCATATTTTCAGGGGAAAAACACCTAAACAGACATACCCAAAGTAAATGAAGAATTACTTCACAATAATAAGGTTCATATGGATGTTCTTGGTGTCTATGGACATTTACAGACCTCACAGAATCTATTCCCATTGTCTAAAATATTGTATGTATTACTCTGCCTGAGTAAACTGGAACAAACTAAAAGAGAAATTGGAATTTTTTATCCTCGCGTGTTTTTTTTCGGCTGGATTGACGATGATATGCATAAATTAATTGTTCGTGTCGGAGGTTTTTAATAGCATATATTTCACCCCACAAAGATTAAAAATCATGTTTGAACATTAAAGTTTGCACTAAAATACACTTTTGATGTACTTTTATTAACATTAGGGTCTAAACTTTGAGCAAAAGTTGAAAAAAATATTCATTATCCTGATTTATTATATTTTTATAGTAGATGAATATTAATATAATTTTTTCGGCCCGCGGGCGGGCTGATAGGGCTACAGGGGTTATGGCACTGTTAGCTTAGCTCTGTTAGCGTAGCTCTGTTTTTAGATGAAAACAGCCACAGTAACACCACTAATCACCTCTGTTTTTTGTTTTGGTTTGTGTTGTCAGTAACTGAAGATAATTATTGTAATATTATCTTCTTTATTTTGCTTTTTTTTTTTTCGGTGAAAATAGGGTGTTTTCCTACATTTAAATTACTAGCGGCATTGTACCCGTGGTGCCATTGTACGATAGCGCCCTCCCGTGGTGCAACAGCGGCATTGCACCCGTACGCCCTCCCATGCTGCAACATCGGGACATCGAGCGGACACGCGTCGGACACAGAACGTCCATTATAGTAAGATGGATGATGCAGATGTCCATAAAAGCTCAGAGAAAGCTGAAGAAAAAGTGAATTTTTCAGCAAAGATATCAGTAACCGAACATAAAAACTAGTGTGTCCATCCACTGTCATTGATCCAACTCTATGGGTTTTACTGCTGAATCAATGTTGTAGATGATGACGGTGTTTCCATGGTAACTATGGAGCCTCTGAATGTCCAAATGGGTCATATCTGATGACCATGAAAAGATGAAGAACTGTATTTTAGACCAATTATTTACATGTATTGATAGGATTAGTGGATCAATTGTTATTAAACAGTTTAGATCAGTAGATGGTTTTGGTCAGGTGGTGGATGTTTGGGTCTTTATGGGTTAAGATAGCCGACAAGAACAACATCCGGGAATTCCAAATAATCTACGTTTGTGCGAACTTTTAAATGGAACAGTACTTGAGATGGGACTGATGATGTTTCATTAGAGCGGAAGAACAGACAAGAACCCGTATACAGAAAGGCCTACAGAGATAGACAACACGTGCATTTGTGGCCAACACGTCTATTGGTGACTCACCCGACGATGACGATGACAAAGTCGAGTAAGTTCCACCCGTTCCGGATGTAGGAGCTCGGGTGCATGACCAGACCATAGGCCAGGATCTTCAGGAAGGTTTCCACGGTGAAGATGATGAGGAAGACGTACTCCACTTGTTCCTGAAACACAAACATGACATAGTTAAAACACAGAACATCATCATCACAAGGTGTAAAGAACAAATCCTGACGAGTGTTCAGTCTTAAAGTGGAACTCAGATGATTAAAGGAGGTCAAAATATGTCGATCGCCCCCTGATGGCTGATCCCAGAACAGGTTCTAAACTCCGCCCCCTCCATGTTAGTCACAAAAATGAATGTCATGGCCAGAGTGTAACAATAAAACACTTAATCTATCATTACTACTCAGAGATACTTCGATTAATTTCTGAAAATCACCTCATGACCCCCACTTTGGGAACACCTGGAATTCTATAATTTTATAATATTAGCATAGAATGCAAACTGAAGAAGGGTCAAAACACAGTAATGTCCTGTCAGAGAGCTAACTTTTATTGATTGCCATTCCAACATTTATTTCAATATAAAGTAGCTTTTTGTTTTGGATAATCCTTTATGATCCAACTAAAGCAAAAATGAATTTAAAAGTAAAAATATGTGTCATTTAGCAACACTAATCTGTCAAATTGTCTCTAAAATGTCCCATCAGAGAGACTTTGAATATCGTGTTTTGACTCAAAAGAAAATAACACTGCAGAGAAATAAATATGAACATATGAAACTAGAAAAGCACTCAGAGAGCACAGACCTCCGCCAAGGCAGATCAGTGGTCTGGTCTGATATAGTCTGGTATCGTACGCTGTTCTATTCTATGGTATGGTATGGCATGGCCTGGCCTGGTATGATATGGTCTGGTCTGGTCTGGTATGGTGGTATGTTATGCTATGCTATGCTATGCTGTTCTATGGTATGGTATGGTATGGTATGGTATGGTATGGTATGGTATGGTATGGTATGGTATGGTATGGTATGGTCTGGTCTGATATGGTCCGGTTTGGTGGTATGTTATGCTATGCTATGCTGTTCTATGGTATGGTATGGTATGGTATGGTATGGTATGGTGTGGTATGATATGGTCTGATACGGTCTGGTGGTATGCTATGCTATGCTATGCTGTTCTATGGTCTGGTCTGGTCTGATATGGTTTGGTCTGGTCTGGTCTGGTATGGTCTGGTCTGGTCTGGTCTGGTCTGATATGGTCCGTTTTGGTGGTATGTTATGCTATGCTATGCTGTTCTATGGTATGGTATGGTATGGTATGGTATGGTATGGTATGGTATGGTATGGTATGGTATGGTATGGTATGGTATGGTATGGTATGGTATGGTGGTATGCTATGCTATGCTGTTCTATGGTATGGTATGGTCTGGTCTGGTCTGGTGTGGTCTGATATGGTCCAGTTTGGTGGTATGTTATGCTATGCTATGCTATGCTGTTCTGTGGTCTGGTCTGGTCTGGTCTGGTCTGGTCTGGTCTGGTATGGTCTGGTATGGTCTGGTATGGTGGAAGTGAACCCTTAGATTGAATAACTGGTTTCATGCAGCATTGCAGATAAACCTCTCCAGCTCAGTCGTATTCTTCGGACGTCTGGTGTGAACGGGTCTCTGCAGGTCATTCATTCATTCATTCATTCATTCATTCATTCATGCAGAAAAGTGGAAAAGCTCAAAGGCTTTACATACTTCACTTGCTGCCGTATGAGATAAGTATCCTGCATTAAAAGGAGCCGGTGAAGCCCCGCCCTCTGAAATAAAGCCCCGCCCTCTGTCCGTTTAGATGCGAGTGGCAGCATTAGGTCAGTGCATGTCCTCATGAACACACACACACACACACACACACACACACACACACACTGGACTGTGTGCATGTGTGTGCGTGACCTGGTGAACACGGATGGATGCAGAGAATTTGTGAGCGTTTCAGAGGATTACCAGGATGTCATAATCTCTGTTACACATATTTTAGTTTCTATCTCTGCGAGGATGTGTCTAGAATGCCCTGTCACTGCAGAAATATGCAAAATATTCAAATGTACATGCGTCAAAACTGGATTTAGATCTGAATTTACTGCCAGTAACCGTCTATGATAAACTGGTTGGAATGTGCAGAAATTTCAGATTTATTTTTAACCCTAATAATGAAGACTGAAAGTATTTACATCATCTAAAAGGTTTAATGACTATTGAACCGTTTATTCTATCAAAACATGTCAGTAATTGGTGTAAAATGCAGTTTGTCGTCATTTCGTGGTCATCAGATATGACCCATTTGGACGTTCAGAGGCTCTGTGGTTACCGTGGAAACACTGTCATCTTCTACAACATTGATTCACCAGTAAAATGCATGAAGTTTAACCAATGACAGTGGATGGAAGCACTTGGTTTATATATATTAACCCTTTCATGCATAGTGGTCACTACAGTGGACAGCTGATCAAAGGTGTTTTCTTGAATATTTATGGATTTGTTGTTTTGTGCATCATCCCATATGCTGCAATTCATACCATTACTGTAACTTTACTGGAGATAAACCTGATCTGCAGTAACATGTTCGAATGGAAAAAATTGTTAATTGTTACTAGACTGAAATAAACAGTTTTGTTTTGTTTTGTTTTTTTCTAAACAAAAAGTTGTTTGTTTTTTTGCGTATTATCTCCATGCAGGTATGTTAAAATGTGAGAACACATCAGATTAGCATCATTAAAAATGTTTTTATTTCATAGTTTTCACATAGTATATCAGTAAATACATGTTTCTTTGCTTCTAAAATTAAACGCATGGTGTCCAGCTGAGTGAACATTTTTGTAACTTAAATAGATTCATAAAAAATACATCGCTTTTTTTTTCATGCCTAAAGAAGAATAAAAACACTCCAGAAAAAAATCTTGATTAAGGTTCTCACAATTCATGCATGAAAGGGTTAATAAATAAACGGAACAGAAATAATAATAATAAAAAAAACAACTTGTAAAATAATATATAACTGAAAAAAATGTGCATGAAAGTAGTAAAATAAAGTAGAAATGATCAAATAAGTAACAAAATGAACAAAATCAGCCAAAAATAATTAATAAAATGAGCAAAAATTAATAATAAATCAACAAAATAAGTAATATGAACAAAATAAGTCACAAACTGTATTAAGTAAAAAAAAAAAAAAAAGAAAAGAAAACAAGCAAGAAAATGAACAAAAACAACTGAAATAAATAAATAAATAAATAAATAAAATTAACAAAACCGAATACGAACATGTACAAAATAATAAATAACATGGAAAAAAATAAGAAATAAAATAAATAAAATATATTCAAAAAAAACCCTGAAGCACTGATTAACAGTAAAACCCATGGAGTTTGATAAATGACAATGGATGGAAACACTTGCTTTATGTACATTAATAAATAAAACGAACAAAACTGAATAAACCCCCCCCACACACACAAAATAATAATGTGCAATTAAAAAACAACCAAAAACAAAAGTACTAAAATAAAGGGAAAAAAAGAAACAAAATAGCTAAATTAATGACTAAAATGAATGAAAATGAATAATAAATGAACAAAAACAACTCAAATGATAAGCAAAATAAACAAAACTGAATAAGAACATGTACAAAATAATAAATACCATGGAGAAAATAAGAAATAAAATGAACAAAATGAATAAAAAAAATTAAACACTGATTCACCAGTAAAACCCATGGAGTTTGATAAACGACAGTGGATGAATATTTTTTTATATTCATTAAAAAATAAAATGAACACAAATGAATAAAAAAAAAAAAAAAAACCTCCATGAAAAGAGTAATAATTAGCGTTAGAATATGTTAAAATGGGAGAAAACAGCAGCTTTTATTTCAATGTTTTAATATCAATTTCTGATATTGGGTTTTAAACATGTTTCTTTACTTCAAAAATTAAATGCATGGACATTTTTGAAACTCCATGAAAAAAACCAACGTGATCACATTGTTTTTTTTCATGCCTATGGAGGAATAAAAACACTCAAGAAAAAACTCTTAACTAAGGTTCTCATAATTAACGCATGAAAGGGTTAAATTCTTCTTCTTCCATAAGAGTTAAGGTAACAGTCTGAAATAAACGCTGATGCTCCTGCTGCAAATGTGCACAGTTTTATTTACCGCCACGTAAAAAGAGAAGTAGCGTGGCCACAATTGGAGGCAGCGTGCTGTGGCGGAGCTGTCACTTCACGGTAAACTCAGAATTTACAGTCCCACTGTAAGCAAGGGTCGAGAGACATAGACACAAACAGGAGAGAGAGAGGAGGCATCGGAGCAGAAAGTCCTCAGAGCCTCAGCTAATCAGATCTGATCAACAGGCTGTCAGTCACTGGTTAAATCAGTGGGTTTTTACTGTATGTACTCATCTATCATCACCTTTGACCTGAACAGTGGAGGAGGAGAGGAGCGCAACAGAGCGAGAAGCCGGAGGTTACAGAGTCAAATATCAGCCAGACCAAGGTTCGAATAGTTTTGGATTTTTCATTATAGTTTAAGTTTTATTTAGTTTTAACCCTCTGGTATCCCGTCCAGCTAGGCCCTTACTAAGCACCAAGTGTGCCTTTTTGGCACACTTGTGAAATAATGTCAAAAAAATTTTCATACAGTTTGTTTTTAATTCTTTTACACTTTTTTCTGTTTCATCAACTTGAGCTGTAAATAAAAATACCAAATACTCAACAATTGTCATATTTTTTAACTCTTTAAATGCTGGGTTTGTAATGTAAACAAACCATTTTTTTGGATGTAAAAAACACAAAAAAATATTATTTTTCAATATACTACAGAAAAAGTGGATCACATATTATTTGATTTTTTCCTCCTGGCATATGTCAATGATTAACTCCAACATTGGTCAATTTGCATTATTATTTTTGACGCTAGGTCAGATGTTCAAAAATACTAACATCTGTCACCAAGTGTGCATAAAATGCACACCTATAAATCAAACTATTAAATATTATATACTGATTTATTTTTCTGCTCTAATTTGATTTTAATTTTGTAAACCCAGGTCAGCCCTAATCATACAGATCAAATGGAAGAAACAGTGCGTTTTAGGCACACTTGGCAGACAGATGCTCGTCTGGTAATTTTCTTTTGTTTACAATGTGCACATTTTAGTTGGTGGAAAGAATTTTAAAGATCATGCAAAAATGAACAACATTTGAATTCTCACCTTATTTAAATTGTGGAAAATAATATGAAGGTTTTTAACACAAAGTGCAAAGTGTGCCTAAAAGGCACACCCTGATACCAGAGGGTTAACTTTTTTTTCTCTAATTCAGTTAGTTTTAATTCGTTTTTAGAGCAGGTTTGCTAGTTTTTATTAGGTTTCGTTATTTTCTAAATGCTTAGTTTTAGTTTAGTGTTATGACTCCTTTGTCTTTGTTGGTGTGTGATAAGGAGACGTTAACCCGACAATCAAAATGAAGATGAGTTAGTGTAGGTCCACATTTGACCTTGAGTATGAAGGTCAAGGTCAACGCCCCAAAGAATTCGTCCAACAGCTTCACCAGTTCCACCTAAATAGAGGGTCTGCACGTGACGTCACCGCTAGCAGAAGTCACTGCAGTTCCGCCCACTGAGTGGCAGAAAGAGGGAAGATGAGTGGCAGCGTTGGCTTCAACACTGTCTAAACTGAAGAACAATATTTAATTAAAAAAAAAAAAAAATGGGGCAGAGCTGTTGTGTGACTGATTGTATGAACAGGTTCTTAAAGCAGTGGGAGCTATCGTTTTACAGACACCGAAAGACAAAGAAAAGAGAAGGAGATGGATCCATAAATCCAGGAAACCAAACCTAGATCTGTGGATCCTGTTTGGTGTCAGCTAACATTATTTATGCTGTATTTTTGGGTAAAATCAGACTTTAAATGACCTATTGTTTTGGCTAATGTTCCTTCTTAGTGCAGCTCTTGGTTTCATGATCAGATCTTTCATGGTTTTTGTCTTCATTTTGTGATTCTGAACCTTGTGCTCCTACATGATTAGTAAACTAACTGAAACTGAGGCTAACCCAGTTTTTTAAATATGGGGAAGTGGAGAATAAAGCTACGACAGCGCATTAGGGCCACATAAGAAAATAAAAACGCGAATACAGTCATAAAATATCGATATAAAACCCATAATTTTATGATAATAAAGTCAAATACAAAAAGAATCACAATGTTATGAGAATAAAGTCGTAGTTATAAAAAACTCATAATTTAACAAAAATGTCATTCGTTTATGAGATTAAAGTTGTCATATTCTGACAATAAAGCCATAATATTACAAGAATAATGTCGTAATTTAAAAACAGGTGGGAAAAATCTCAGAATTTACCAGAATAAAGCGGTCCCCTGCTGGTCCACAGCAGTAGTATGTGTGTTGTATACAGTACTGGATCTGAACTAGACTCAGTAAATCTCCTCAGTCCCAGTAGATCATGCATATATTCACTGGGGTCAGTCCACGGTCTACTGGAAATGCACTGTGGATCAGCTGGTTCTGGGCCCTAGTTTTGGACCCTTTGGATCAGCTGGTTCTGGGCCCTAGTTTTGGACCCTTGTTGTCAGTAATGATGAAACCGTGTATATTTGTTCCAGGTCAAAATAGCGCTGATCCCCTCCCCCCTGGATCAGGTCAGGATCCTCCATTTGTGTCCACATGTCAGTGTTCATGGAACACTTGTTCTTTGGTAGCTCGTACAGATCCATGTCCAGTCCAATTGTCCGTCATTTAATTTCATATTTCACATTTTCCTGGTCTCGCTGTGTTTACTGCTATAGATCAGATTCATGATGACGTAGGACATATGCTGCGTGCGCACCTTGGAGGCAGAAAGCACACTGAGTTTGTAGCAAAGCACTGACTGCAAGTGTGACTAATGCCGTCGTCTTGCTGTGCCGTGGGTTGTCAGAACAGAAAGAACACACAGAAGGATTTAAACTTCTACAGAATTCCTGCTGGCAAACATCCCCTCCAGAAAAAACGGCGAAAGTTATGGTTGCAGGCATTAAGACGCGAGAACTGGTCTGAGGAGGACATTCAGAATGCTGGTCTGTGCAGTGCACACTTCAGATCTGGAAGGACTGGAGATCTACCAGACAGAGGTCGAGTTAACCGAAAATATTCCACCATTGACAGATTTTTTTTTTTTAAATGACGGAAAATTCTGAAGGTTTTCTCTCATTTTGACAGATTAAAAAACTGAGGGTAATCGTTGTTTAGCTGACTTCAGCCAGAATTAGATGCTACTTTGCTAGTGCAAACTATGCAGACAGCTGAGTCTCCTTAGTTATTTTAAAGCCCAGTAAATGTGATGAAATTGATAAACGCAGTGAAAAAAGAGGGACTGATGTGGTGAAGGATGACGGAGAAGCAAGGAATACACCAGTTCTGTTGGCATTTGGTGTGTTATATGTACGCATTTTCTACCTTTGTGTTATTTGATGGCATGTCATTTTGTGTCCAGATCTGTGGTTCACAGAACCTGAACCCTAACCTTCAGTGCATGGGACTGACACTGCGTGAACAAACACAAGGAAAGCTTATAACACTGGGTTACAAAAAATGTTTTTTGCAAGTTGTCTAGGTTTTTTCAACTGAATTAGGACCATTTTGCACCGCTAAATCCAAAAATGACATCTGTTTTTCTCAATCAGGTCAGGTTGTTTTTGCTAATTTGATTTTGAAAAATTTGATCTTCTCACAAAATTGATTACATTTTTGTGACTTTATCAGTTGATTTTTTTATATAGTTCTCAACCAAAATAGGTTTTAAGAGAAAAAAAATCATTTTCTAACAGGATTCCTGTTAGGTACAATGGTGTATTCAGCGCAGATGTAGCAGAATACGTCAGGCTTATTTTTGCAAGATCTTCTAGTCGAAGCCATTTCATTCACCTGTAATATTAAAAAAAACATTAACATAAATTGGGAAAAGTAAAATCTTCAGAACTCGTTTATTGCAAGAAATATGAAAGAATTTTGTATCATATGATGTGAAAATGCCCATACATGTAAGCAAAAATGTTAAAAAGCCAATATGTAGCATAGTTCAGAAAGTTGACCTGATTGAACAAAATTAATGTGATTTTTGGATTCAGCACACCACAATTATCCTAAATCAGCTCAAAAAACTTAAACAATAAATTTGTTGTTGACCAGTGTACTGTCTACAGATAACACACCAATTAAAAGTGGCGTATATAATTATGTGAGTCGGGATATCACGTTGGTTTATCATCATTGACATGTTTTTGAACATTAAATACTACTAAATATATCTCATTATCATTAAAAAATAAAAAATCTGAAATGACAGATAATAGTATGTTATGACGGAATTTTTACGACCCTGTCCGTCAAAATGACGGACTATAAAAATGTCTAGCACAACCTCTGCTGCCCACCCGTCTGTGACAGTCTGCTTTTCTACTATGGGACAGTCTTCCCGATGCGGTCAAGTCAAATTATGCGACCGTGAAAGAGAAGATGGGATCGGCTTTTGGACAGAAACAGTTAATGGACAGTTTTAGAGCCAACATATTTGCTCGTTCACCAGTTCCAGGGGAGAGCCTGGAGGTGTACGCAGCTGATGTGAGCCGGCTGGTATGAATGAATGAATGAATGTTTTTATTATTGTGTCTTGCATAAAAACATGCCCAGCCCTTCCATGGGCTTATAAGACACCAAAAATACAAACTAAAAATCAAACACCAGACAATAGGCACAATAGATACGAACAAAACAAAATACTGACCTATTTAAACAAACACATCTGCCGCTTTTTCCAGGCTTTACTAACAAATAATGCTAATTTATATACATCAGAACTAAACAACCATTTCATCTTGTCATCATCAGTGCTCCAGAACAGATCAGGATTTCGGATACACATACCATCAAACAAAGGGGCTCTCAGTTCATCATACAGAGGACAATACAAAAGAAAATGTGATTCATTTTCCACTTCCCCCAAATCACACAGTCCACAAAGTCTGTTTTCCTCTGGGGTTTGGGTGAATCTCCCAGTTTCTGAGGCCAAGGGAAGGATTCCTGTTCGCAGCTGAGCAATTAGGGACCTTTGGTTCCTGGTCAAATTTGCACTGACATAAAATTCTGTTTTCTATGTGTTTTTTAGTTGAATGTATATCCGCAGCTTCGGTTTAGTCAGGATGCCACTCATCCATTTTTCTTCGAAAGCAGACATTACGTTCGCTCTGATCTTATTAATACTACATGAAAGGTTGTTGTGAAATACATATTGAAGTTGTGCTTCTGCAAAGACAGATCTGACCTCTGCCGCCCAAGGGGACCTTGTCTTACTCCAGCCAAATACTGTTTTGGTTATTCGATTACCTGGCATATTAATAATTCGATTCCATAATCTAACCATTTCACATTTTCTTTGAATTGCACCAGGAACCCAACCCATGTCACCCTGCGCTGCCAAAACTGGGACAAACTTATGAACCCCAAGAAAGCAGCGGATGGCTCTGTTTTCAACAGCGTCTAAAGTTGGACATTGTTTGGCCCCCCATACACCTGCAGCATAGTTTAGAACAGGACATACACATGGTAGCTAGTACTGGTGTTTTTGCCTCTGAGTTGCGCACGCATCACTGTTGTTAGTAAACAGTGAAACTCATCTATACTCCGTCATGTTGAGCAGGTTGGTTTTTGCCACTCAGTCTGATTTAAAGGGGTGTGGCCCGGGGGGAAGTGACGAATGTGCATACCCTCTATACCAAACACGAAGGAGATGAGAGTAATCACACTGACACTGATGGACAGACACTGGAGGGTCTGAAAAGACCCCTGTAAAAATGATCCAACCTCCTGTAGATTTGTTTTGTTTTTTTTTGTTCAGAATCGAGGCGTATGGATATGCAGTGGTGTACAGACTCACCAGGTCATGGTTGGTGGAGTTGGAGTCGTCCTCAGGAAACGGTTTGGAGACGCCCAGAGCGACACAGTTAGCAAAGATGGCTAACAGGATGAAGATGTCAAATGGTCTGAGAGACATTAAGGAAACTCAACAGGAAATAGAATCAAATAAATACATAAAGGTCCTCTCTGGTGGTTTATGTTTGTAGTAAAATAATAAAATAACCACATATGTTAAAAAAAAAAAAAACTTAAGTCTAAGCTGCAGACGTTTGGATATCCTGACTGTTAGCACCAAACAACCTCAATACTACATTTCCCATGATGCACCAGGGGCGTGTCTTTAATGCTCTCCCTGCTTCAGTAAATATTACATCATCCAACCAGTTCATAACATAGTCTTCGTTGTAATATTTCTGATGACATCACCAGATGACACAGTGTAGAACCAGTGGTGTTAACTGTTAGTGGAGCCAACAGCTGATTGGACGGTAAAAGGATACTTCCACTCCACGATAGACAGAGCAGCTCGTCTGATTGGATTGTTGAGTTTCAGGCAGAATAAGGCTCTAGGAGCTCGTTGGACCTGGTTAGTGCCCTGGATCTGAGGACGAAGAACAGCGGCATCATCATCATCATCATCAGCTTCATCTGCATCAGGAGTGAGGTGTCACCTGTTTCTTAGCATCTTCTTTTACCTGTTTCCTAGCATGTTTCTCACCTGTTTCTTAGTGTGTTGTCTCACCTGTTCCTTAGCATGTTCTTTTGCCTGTTTCTTATCGTGTTGTCTCATCTTTTTCTTAGTATGTTCATTTACCTGTTTCTTAGCGTGTTGTCTCACCTGTTTCTTACCGTGCTCCTTTACCTGTTTCTTAGCATGTTCTTTAATCTGTTTCTTAGCGTGTTCTTTTACCTGTTTCTTAGCATGTTTTCTCACCTGTTTCTTAGCGTGTTGTCTCACATGTTTCTTAGTATTTTCTTTTACCTGTTTCTTAGCATGCTGTCTCACCTGTTTCTTAGCGTGCTGTCTCACCTGTTCCTTAGTGTGTTTTCTCACCTGTTTCTTAGCGTGTTCTTTTACCTGTTTCTTCGCGTGTTGTGTCACCTGTTCCTAAGCATGTTCTTTTACCTGTTCCTTAGTGTGTTTTCTCACCTGTTCCTTAGCGTGTTCTTTTACCTGTTTCTTCGCGTGTTGTGTCACCTGTTCCTAAGCATGTTCTTTTACCTGTTCCTTAGTGTGTTTTCTCACCTGTTCCTTAGCGTGTTCTTTTACCTGTTTCTTCGCGTGTTGTGTCACCTGTTCCTAAGCATGTTCTTTTACCTGTTCCTTAGTGTGTTTTCTCACCTGTTCCTTAGCGTGTTTTCTCACCTGTTTCTTAGCGTGTTGTCCTCTCTTCCTCTGCGTTCCGGTCGAACTCGTGGTCGAATGCAGCGTGTCGGTTCTCGTCATCCTCACTCCTCCCTCGTTCTCTCCGTCCAACTCTTCGTCCCAGTCGGCCTCCCTCTCCTCACCTCCACCTCCACCTCCTCCTCCATCCCCCTCTCCTCCCTCCTCCTCCTCCTCCCCCTCTCCTCCTCCCTCCTCTCCATCCACTGCTTTGGTGTAGCCGTTGCGACCAGAACCTGAACACAGACACATGGAACAGACAGCGTTTTACTGACATGAATCTAATAAAGCCTCAGATCCAGGTCCTGTCGCTGCCGTCACATCAGCGCTCAGGCGTCATGTGCACCGGTTCTCTAACAGGTTTTAGCTGCTGGAAAATATGCGATTATCTGTATCACCTGCCTCATGATGCTGCCCTCCAGATACCTGCAGCTCAAAGTGACCTCTTTCCTTCTCAGCCAAGGAAGAAGACGATGACATTGAACTGTTCTTAATCTGTCCTGAAAATGGGATTTGATGTGTTTTTCTTTGTGATTATGGTGAACAAAAGACTTTATTTTTTCTAATCTATTCTATTCCTATTTGTCATTTTCTTGAGCATTTCCACTTTCTGCACTTCTACTGCACTTTATCCGAGAGCCAAATGTTGTACTTTTTGCTTCACTGCATTAGTCTGAGGGCTTTAAATTCTTTTCAGATCATAGTTTTGGTCACCCTTCTTCCAAATTAGGTCTGTAACGGTACACGTAGCAAACCGAACCGTTTCGGTACACACCTGTTCGGTTCGGTACACAGCTGTACCAGGGAAAAGTGCAATACTAATGTTTAAAATACATTTAGTATTAGTAATACATTTTACATTTACTAGTATTAGTAATACATTTATTTTATTTTCTATTTGATTTGTAGAAGCAGAATTATATCATTCCTGTTTTTCTATATTCTATTGTCTCCAAAAATTGTGGGAAATATGTTAAAAAATTCCGAAATGCATTATTAGACATTTTGAGGGGTTTTCTTTCCTCCCGTACCGATCCGAAAAAAACCGAACCGTGGCTTTGAAAACCGAAAACGTACCGAACCGAAAATTTTGTGTACCATTACAGGCCTATTCCAAATATTGTTGTTTTTTTGTTTTTTTTTTTAAATATTGTTGATAAACTGAAGGGAGTGTTTCCCTCATAGGTTGAGTTTCAAGTCTTTCTCCTTCTTAATCTAAATCACTGGTGTCAAACATGCAGCTCGGGGGCCAAATCCGGCCCGCCAAAGGATCCAATCTGGCCCGTGGGATGGATTTTTGAAATACAAAAATTACACTGAAGATATTAACAATCGAGGATGTCAGAATCATTTTAATTCAGATTCCACATACAGAGCAATTAGATCTCAAGTAGATCAGACCAGTAAAATACTATCATATTAAACCTACAAATAATAAAAACAGCAAATTTTCTCTTTGTTTTAGTGTAAAAAAGTAAAATTATATGAAAATGTTTGTTAAAAAAACTGTTATTTTGCAACAAAAAAAAAGTGAATAACCTGAAATGTCTTAAGTATATGCAATTTTACCAATAATCTGCCTGTTATTAAATGTAATTGTAATGTAAGTTGTAATGCACATGTGTAAAGGATAAACTGATCATCTGAGGCAGAATATTGTTAAAATTGCAGTTGTGTTTCATAAGACGTTTCCACTTGTTCGTGTTATTCTGATTTTTGTAGATGTGAACATTATAATAATTTATTTTATTTTTTCACTGTTATTTTACTGGTCCGGCCCACTTCAGATCATACTGGGCTGAATGTGGAACTGAGCTAAAATGAGTTTGACCCCCCTGTTGTATATAAACTCTTTAAAAATCCTCTTTGGCTATGCTCAGGCTGTAGACAAATGTGGCTCAAATCTGAAATTTTCCCCCATATGTGACCTGTATCCGATCTGTTAAAGACAGTTTGAACAGCACAAATCCGATTTTTTCAAATCCGATCCAGGCCACTTTCATATGTGGTCCAAAATCCGATATGTATCCAATATTTTGCAATGTGACTTCAGCTTGAACGGCCAGGTCACATTTATCCGACCTTAACATCATTCAAATACGACAAATGTCACACAGAATCCTCGCAAAAAAAACAAAAACAAATTAATCACAAAATGAATAAAATAATCAAACACATTAGCAAAAATGAACAAAACAATCAAGAAATTGAACAAAATAATAACAGTAATAGTAATAAACAGTAATGGTATAGTAGTAGTAGTAGAAGTACAAGTACTACTAATAGTTGTAGTAGTTGTAGTGGTGGTAGTAGTAATAATAGTAGTCGTAGTAGAAAAAGTAATCCTAGTAGTAGCAGTAGCAGTAACAGTAGTAGTAGTGGTAGTAGTCGTAGTAGCAGTAGTAGCAATAACAGTAGTAGTAGTAGTAGTAGTAGTAGTAATGGTAGTAGTAACAATAATAGTAGTAGTAGTAGTAGTAGTAGTAGTAGTAGCAATAATAGTAGTAGTAGTAGTAGTAGTAATGGTAGTAGTAGTAGTAGTAGTAGTAACAATAATAGTAGTAGTAGTAATGGTAGTAGTAGTAGTAGTAATGGCAGTAGTAGTAATGGTAGTAGTAGTAGTAACGGCAGTAGTAGTAGTAGTAGTAGTAATGGTAGTATTAGTAGTAGTTGTAGTAGTAGTAGTGGCAGTAGTAGTAGTAGTTGTAGTAGTAGTAGTGGCAGTAGTAGTAGTAGTAGTAGTAGTAGTAGTAGTAAAGGTAGTAGTAGTGATGGCAGTAGTAGTAGTTGTAGTAATGGTGGGAGTAGTAGTGGTAGTAGTAGTAGTAGTAGTAGTAGTAGTAGTAGTAGCAATGGCAGTGGTAGTTGTTGTACTGATGGTAGTAGTAGTAGTAGTTGTAGTAGTAGTGGCAGTAATAGTAGTAGTAGTAGTAGTAGTTGTAGTAGTAGTAATGGTAGTAGTAGTAGTAGTAGTAGTAATGGTAATAGTAGTAGTAGTAGTAATGGTAGTAGTAGTAGTAATACTAGTAGTGGTAGCTCATTACTCATAATGTAAGCTAATTACTTAATGCTATTGCTAATGCTAATGCTAGGTAGCGTGTGTGTAAAAATGGGTCAAATGCAGAGACTGAATTTCTGTAAATAAATTGAATATAAAGAACGTTTTTAACCTTTAACCCAGAAATCATCAAAATATCTTATGTGCCGTTACCAATATTGGCCAATATCGATAAATACTGGCGGCTACTGATGTCCAGACGATGAATCAGTGCATCCTTAGACAACAGCAGACATGTGAGGACATCATCAGAGGTGTTGGTCTGGTAAAGCCCTCTGACATCGGCCTTTTTTCTCCTTAAAAACCCCTTAAACTAAACAGATGCAGGTGAATTCCCCTTAAACCATCCAGTCTTTACAGAAGAGTGTGCCTCTGTCATCATGTCATCGCTGTGGTTTGTGACTCCTTCACCTCTGTCACCATCACACTGCCATCAAGGTCAAAAAGAAGAGGAGGAGGAGGAAAGAGGAGGAGGAAAGACGAGGAGGAGGAGGAGGAGGAGGAGGAGGGGGAAAGAGGAGGAGGAAAGAGGAGGAGGAGGGGGAAAGAGGAGAGCGAGGAGGTGAAATGGACTGAAAGCAGAGGAGAGGGATGTGATAGAGGAGGTGAAAACAGAAATATTGTAGTGAACAGCTGTGACCTAGATCTGTGTGTGTGTGTGTGTGTGTGTGTGTGTGTGTGTGTGTGTGTGTGTGTGTGGGATCTGGGCCGTGATTTATATGTTAGTACCTGAGGACCTTGAACACACCAACACACACTGAGATAAACCCTGTGATGGACACAGCCAGATTACATGATCATCCCCCTCCCCTCCCCTCCCTCCCTCCCTCCCTCTCGCTCGCTCAACCTTTGCTGTTTGTGTTTCCTAGATTTCCAATGCTACCCAGAATGCTTTGCTGCAGTGTCCAGCTGTTGGCAGGTACGTATGAGTCTGTACTGTCCTCATACTGTAAGGAATGGATGGAAACGAAACCACGATGTGTTCAGTGACTGCAGAGGTTTGGTTTGAGATTGTATTTAAATCAATGCAGTTTTTAATTCCACATATTTTATTGATTGATTGATTTAGAACATGCAAAGAAACAAAATAAAACAAAACGAAGCAAATTAAGACAAAAACAAAATAACATTTAAATGAACAGAATCTGCCTTCAAATACGTGCAACTCTGAATTTTTGCATTGTTGAAAAATTACCGAAAAATTACACTGGGTTACAAAAAAATGTTTTTTGCAAGTTGTCTAGGTTTTTTCAACTGAATTAGGACCATTTTGCACCGCTAAATCCAAAAATGACATCTGTTTTTCTCAATCAGGTCAGGGTTTTTTTTGCTAATTTGATTTTGAAAAATTTGATCTCCTCACAAAATTAATTACATTTTTGTGACTTTATCAGTTGATTTTTTTTTTATATAGTTCTCACCCAAAAATAGGTTTTAAGAGAAAAAAAAAATCATTTTCTAACAGGATGTATTTATTATTTATTATGTATTCACCGCAGATGCAGCAGAATACGTCAGGCTTATTTTTGCAAGATCTTCTTGTCGAAGCCATTTCATTCACCTGTAATATTAAAAAAAACATTAATCATAAATTGGCAAAAGTAAAATTTTCACAACTCGTTTATTGCAAGAAATATGAAAGAATTTTGTATCATATGATGTGAAAATGCCCATAAATGTAAGCAAAAATGTTAAAAAGCCAATATGTAGCATAGTTCAGAAAGTTGACCTGATTGAGCAAAATTAATGTGATTTTTGGATTCAGCACACCAAAATGATCCTAAATCAGTTCAAAAAACTTAAACAATAAATTTGTTGTTGACCAGTGTTATCAAACAAAAAGAAAACGAGCCAGATTTGAAAACATGTGAGGTTATGTTGGGCTGCGTAATGATGCATAGCTATTTAGATTTATCGTATATTCTGCTGATAAGAAACTAAAGCATAAACTGTTGTGTGGAGAAGGGGTGGGATTAAATAAGTCATACTTCCTCCAACTTCTGTTCAAATATGCAAATGAAGTCATATTTTCTTTTCATATATATATATATATATATATATATATATAAATAAATATACAAGTTTTTTCATGTTTTCTTGCAATCTGTTTTATTTCTAAGGAGGAAAATAAACAGACTTAAAAACACATTTTATCCAAACGCAGTCATTTTCCTAAACACCATTAAAATACGACCCGTTACTTAAAGCCATACTTCATATGAGGAACAGTGCAATCATGAATTTTCTGTTTTTACTGACAAAAAGTGCATGATTTTTATGTCTTTACCTTCAATTTTTTAATTTTTTTTTTTCTTACTAAATATATCCTATACTCTTATTTAACTTAGAAGGTTGCATCTTAACCCATTAAGACCCTGTGTGACAAACAGCTGTTTGTCACTGCTGAGTATGAATACAGGCACCTTTTTTCACTTAAGCACCAACTTGCACATGTAGTTTACAGCACAGAACTTTAAACACACATATTTGCACAAACAAAATAATTGCACATGATTGGTTTTTAAAGTAGTTTATTGATTTTATGGTCTTTCCTTTTCAGTTTTTACATCCAGTGGTACTTGTATTTTTAATTGATTGCTTGGCCCTGGAGAAAAGGGAGACATAAATTAGATCACAAACAGAGAGTGCGATGTACCGTAAATTCCGGACTATAGACCGCACCTGAATATAAGCTGCAGACCCTAATTTTAGAAAGAAAATCAATTTTGTGCACGTATAAGCCGCCGGTGTCCACCAGTGGCGATTTCTCATAGACTGCAAGAGAAGCCCGGCTTCCCCTATCATTATGAAAATTAAATGGTTAAATCTGTTTGGTTGTGTTGACATTTCATTGACTACACATGTGTTAAAACACGTTCATCTCACAGACGAGTTCGTTCAGAATCAGCTTTATCACAAATCATCAGATTCGATGTTGTTCACTTCTCATACATTCCCGTTGCGCTGTTTCCTCATACGATCTATGCTCAGTGCATTTCCCCGTTGAAGCCTGGCTTCTATGGGAGTCTATGGGACCGAGTGGAACCTTTTTTTTCATTGCGTCAGAACTGGACGGTAATTGGATAAAGGTTTTCTTTGAGTTCAAATGAAATTCTTCCCTGTATGTAAATGGGTCTGATATGTGTGAGCTTGCTGTCATATCTATAGGCTGATTCGTTGTTAATATGATGATTAAAAAACAAAAGACAAAAAATGAGGCAATAAAAGGATAGTGATAAAAGCACATTTTCTCTTTCTTTTTTTTTCGTCGGTGGACTTATCGGGGTTTCCTTTGGATTCGTGCCGATACAGGATTGACTTGCTTTTGCGCCGGCTGTGGATTCACAGACTTAAAATGACTTGAAAGAGACTTGAAAGTGAACAAATTTTTGTTTTTCGTTAGAGTAGGACTTTTAATTTATTTTTAAAATATAAAGATTAAAACCAAGTAATTACGTCTGTTGTAATATCATTTTCATTTAACATTACGCACGACGTGCGCATTAATTCTGAGATGCTTTAAATTTATGACGGTCTCTGGAGAGCTTTATTGGGTGTTTTCATTCAGAGTTTTGTTTTGTATATTTGTGAAACAGTATTAACATTTGAAGGTTTACTATTTTTCCTTAAAAGTTCCCCTTTTGTGTGTGTTAATATTAACTTTATAAAGGTTAAGTTGTTAATGTTATCCATTCCTGCATACCTGGTAACAATAGACAGATTCTCCCCTGGGGTGTGGCAGCAATAAGGGAAAATCGTCGTATAAGCCGCAGTATTTAAAGCGTGGGAAAAAAGTAGCGGCTTATAGTCCGGAATTTACAGTAAATGTGCGGTATTTAAGTTTAACTTTGTTTAGTGTCTGTGTGAGTGGATTTTAAAGTGTTTAGTGAAAGGAGTTTTATTTTTATTTATTAGTTTGTACTTACCCTGTCCTTGTGTCCAGGTCCGTCAGCGAAAAGAGTCCCAGCATGAACAACAGCCCTTAAGAAGGTTCCGGCCTGGACCAAGGCAGGGAAATGTGTGGGGGAGCCAGGAGGGGTATTTTATCGG
The DNA here is from genome assembly GCF_902148855.1 of Sphaeramia orbicularis. Taxonomy (NCBI): domain Eukaryota; kingdom Metazoa; phylum Chordata; class Actinopteri; order Kurtiformes; family Apogonidae; genus Sphaeramia; species Sphaeramia orbicularis. The sequence continues at coordinate 7,320,453 of NC_043963.1, forward strand.
TTTATGGGTTTTTATTTATCTTTGGTGTCTAGATTTAGAGTTTTTAGATATATAGCTTGGGTTTTAGATAGGTTATGGTTGTGGGTTTTAGTTACGGAGGTTTTAGATTAGTTTTAGCAATTTATGTAGATTTGTAACTCCCCTGTGGAGCTGTAGTGGTTTTATCCAGTTAGTGGAACAGTATAAAAGGTGCCCATTGTCATCACTTGAGGTTCAGCTGCTGGAGAAGACACTGCTACTCCAACCGCCATATGCACTTGCACTTTTTTGGCGTTTGCACTTTTTTAGCCTTTGCACTTTTTCAGCACTTGCACTTTGTTTGAAATAGGTACTACTGAAAATATTTTTAAAAAAATTGGACCACGCCATCTTTTGCCTCTGCCTCATCTCCTTCCTCGTTTCACTGACCTCCAACCACTAAAGGACCAGCTAACTTCACACCCTGAATTATTTTTGTGGTGACATCCAAGTGATTTTTTCTACATTTAACCATTACCAAGTGATTTATCAACATTCATTATCATATTACGTTTTGCATTTTTTTCACCGTGTAAATCAGGTGTTGTCTGATATTTAATTCACTGATCATGTAGACGTTAAAAGCTCTATTACATCAAAACAGCAAAAACGGAAGAAAAAGTGACTCTTTCAGCTAAATATATGATTTATTCTACATAAGTGTTTCCATCCACTGTCATTTATTTAACTCCACTGGTTTTACAGGTGAATCACTGTTGTAGAATGTCCAGTTTTTCAGCTTTTACTTTTAGGTCAAAACCAGCCTGTAAACTTGTAGGACATACATATTTGACCCCTATATTGGTAATTATTAGTATGATTTCTTATTTTTTTTAAATCTGTTTTGTCCTATATTTTCTTGTGGAATGGCGTCCTTTGACGTCACCATGGTGTCAGTTTGGTCAGAATCCTTTTCCATCACAGAGGGAAATAAATGAACAGACAGCATCACCTTTATCCACAGCTGCCACAGTTTGTTTATCTCCATTATATCATAGCATCGTATTATCACATCCTGTCTAGACACGCAGTCAAGTCTGATGTTTTGGGTTTTTTTGTGTGTTTTTTTTTTTGCTGTTTCTTACTTCATTAAACCATTTCCTATTAAAACCTTAATTTCTTCTCTTCCTTCCTTACTGCAGATCATTTTGTCCTTTTTCTGGTTCTTCATCTTGTTAAAGTTATTTTTTGTCTCAACTTACTGCTCTTGTCCAGTCCAATTCTTCTGAAAAACTTTTTCAAAAACTGTCCTGAACTCAAATGTCAGTGTTTACAGAATGCTGTGAGGTGGATGTGGCTGCTTTCAGTATCTGTCCATCAATTATCATTACAAAGTGGCTATTGACACAGTACTGTGGCACGAAATATGGGTTTGTCTGTGACCACTGAGCCAATCAGCGCCCTCGTTATATCATGTCTGGACTGGTAACGTACATCCTGAAAAAGTACCAAAGCAATAAAATAAACAACAGGTCAACATGAGGCACAGTGGATACTCAGCTCACTCAGTAACATGTCGGACTGCAACGCAGATGACTCGGGTTCAATTCCTGACCGGAGTAGCACCCCCCGTTTAAGTCAAACAGAGTCAAATTGACTTCTGTGTGCACAGCCAGGTTCTGTGGGCTGGAAGGTTTAAGCACAACCTGGTTCTGTTCTGGAAACCACTTTGGTTTCCAGAACAGAACCAACCTCACTCTGCAGGACAATAATAAGTGGTGTTATTTAAGGGGAAATAGGCACATTATGGTGGTACTATGTATTTGCTCCATTGTAGTGAATGAGTTGATGTCTGTCCATCACCACTAATACAGCGGCGCCAGAGACACAATCATCTTCAAAGAGTTAAAGGGAAACAAACTGATCTGGACTTGAACATGAGTGAGAAACAGAAAGGTGAAGGAACTGAAATACAGTTAGTTGAACAGCAGTCATTTATCCACATGAAGATTTAGTCCAAATACGTTCACACTGCAGGTAAAAGTGGCCCAAATCTGACTTTATAGACATATGTGACTCATTTTTTCTGTCTGTCTGTCTCAAAGTCGAAATATATCACGGTAATGTCCAGTGTATCCTAAACTTATTTCTAACCTATGAGGAATGTGCTTTGAACTTGTGTTTAACTTATAGTGAACTTATCTCCAATGCATATTAGCGTATGTGGACGTGTTCTGTTCGACCTCTTTTCACCTCTTCTAGACACACAGCAAAGTGTTTCAGCACCTCCCCTGTGGACAGCGACAGCAGGAGGTCATACCTGTAATACCACCATGATCTTCAAATCTATGTTCTATATTATTAAAGGGAAGTGGACTCTGTCTGTGTGTCTCAGGCATCACACAAAATAACCCTAACACCCTAACCCTGACCCAGAATCATAACTGAATCTTATCTGTTGCTAGGTAACCCACTTTGATGATAATTGAAGTGGGTTACCTAGCAACAGATAAACAATAGGGCCACGTTGCCATGGTGTCAAATTTCATGTGCAGAAACAGACATACCAGGTGAGAGGTTATTCCACTGAAAACACCAGTGGAATTTTTCTCACAAGTCAGGTCTGCCCAGCATCAAAACTATTACATCTAGAACCTGTGGTTCCCCACGGGTCAACACAAACGCTAACAATTTAATTTAAAATAGATAACTAAAATAAAATAAATGGAAGTTAAATACTCATTAATTTTCCAAAGCCACAGGGAGCCTCAGCAGAGGGATGAAAGAGCTAATATAAGACTGGGGTCGACAGGAGGAACCCGTCAGTCCTCCTCAAGACACCAGGATGAACAGAGACCTGGATGGTCCATCAGAACATCTGCTCGTCCTCCAACATCCGCAGGACCGCATCGATTTGACACTGTATCAGATATCAGTTACAACACAGACAACACACTGAGGTTTCATTAGTATAAGTTATCTAGAAGTTATTGAAACCTTCTATGTAAGCTATGTATACACCCAAGATAAAAAAAAAAAGAAAAGAAAAATAACATTGATAGTTCAGCTTATGCCAGTGTTTTAGGGAACTTCTGACACGGCAGCATAGGCTGCCTAAAGCTACGTTTACAGCAGAGGTCATGTTAACTGAAAATATTCCATCACTGATGGATTTTTTTTAAATGACAGAAAATTCTGAAGGTCGTCTGTCATTTTGACAGATTAAAATACTGAGGGTAATTATAATAATGATAATAATAATAATGATTTATATAGCACTTTTCTATGAATGCATACTCAAAGCGTGTACAGAGGATCCATTATTCATTCGCTCTCACATTCTCCCTCTGGTGGTGCTAAACTACATTTGTAGCCACAGTTGCCCTGGGGCAGACTGACAGAAGCGTGGCTGCCAATCTGCGCCTACGGTCCCTCCGACCACCACTGAACATTCACACACATTCATACACCAATGTGAGTAGTAGCACTGGAGGAAAGTGGAGTGAAGTGTCTTGCCCAAGGACACAACAGCACATGGACAGAGCGGGATTCAAACCGCCAACCCTTTGGTTATTGGACGACCCACTCTACCATCTGAGCCACGGCCGCCCCCGATGGTAATCTACCAAAGAAAGTTTTCACACAACACTGTGAACAGAACCTGCTGCAGAATCGCTGGTCTGTCTGTCTCTGAACAAGGCATCAAACATTCCATAACAGCATCCACCTGTATTTAACCCAACAGCACCACTGTTCACAACTACACTGAATACAACAGCAGTACTGCAGTCACATGACTCACCATTAGTCCACCTGTAGTAGACCCCCTGTCCAGTTGGTGTCAGTGTTCATATTAGTCAGTCAGTGTCAGTCTTGTCTCGTTGTTTAGCTAACTTTAGCCAAAATTAGATGCTACTTTGCTAGCGCAAACTGTGCAGACAGCCGAGTCTCCTTAGTTATTTTAAAGCCCAGTAAATGTGATGGCACTGATAAACGTGGTGAAAAAAGAGGGACTGATGCGGTGAAGGATGACGGACAAGCAAGGAATACACCAGTTCTGATGGCATTTGGTGTGTTATATGTACACATTTTCTACCTTTCATGTGTTATTTGATGCCATGTCCATTTGAGTCCAGATCTGTGGTTCACAGAACCTGAACCCTAACCTTCAGTGCATGGGACTGACACTGCGTGAACAAACACAAGAAAAGCTTAGAATGTCTCAGATAACACACCAATTAAAAGTGGTGCATATAATTATGTGAGTCGTGATATCACGTTGGTTTATCAGCCAGCAGCAACTACAGCTGCTGCATCAGTGAGATGTTTTTGAACATTAAATACTACTAAATATATCTCATTATCATTAAAAAATAAAAATTTGAAATGACAAACAATAATGTTATGATGGAATTTTTATTAACCTGTCCGTCAAAATGATGGACAATAAAAATGTCTAGCACAACCTCTGGTTTACACGTCACAAAATGGTGGTTTTGCTCTGCGTTTGTGCCTACTGTTTACACGATGACAGGCGCACGCACTGAAAATGATGGTTTCTAAAACTCCAGCCAAAGTACAGATTTCAGCAAATCTCCATTTTCATATTTGCGTGTAAACAGAGGGGAACAGAGATCTCAGACAGATGTCTCAGGTGGGAACTGCCACAGAAGTGGCTCTGGGTCTTCATGGGTTCAAAGAAAACCTTCTATTTGTGTCTCAACCTTCACGACTTTCCGTATTGTCTTTGTAGAATAAGGTCCGAGGGGACCAGATTCAATCCCCCCCTCCAACACTACACTCAGACGTCTGGAGTAAAAACCAAATCCTCTGTAAACAAACTAAAAAACTCAAACTGAATCGTCCAATCAGGAGCTGAGCTTGGGACGGTGCAGGTCACATGACTCTGGGTCACGTTGTTTCCGTCCTGTGGAGGAGCTGGTGGAGCTGCTTCCCCCCAGGACCTGAAGAGTCCGTCTAATTATCCCGAAAACACTGACTTCATCCTGACAACAGAGAGTGAGTGTGTGTGTGTGTGTGTGTGTGTGTGTGTGTGTGTGTGCGTGTTTGATATCGTAGTGGGGCATCCCATCACTCGCACACAACCCTGAATCCGCCTTGTTAACTTTCTACTTTTCACTGTTCTCTGTGTGTGTGTGTGTGTGTGTGTGTGTGTCTGACTGACTGTGTGTGTCCGTGTGTGTGTGTGTGTGTGTGTGTGTCTGACTGACTGTGTGTGTCCATGTGTGTCCGTGTGTTTGTGTCCATGTGTGTGTGTGTGTGTGTGTGTGTGTGTGTGTTCATGTGTGTGTCACGCTGCCCTCCAGCCTGGTCCAGCTGGAAGGTCATCAGTTCATTTAGTGGATGTTGGGGCCATTTTCTTCTTCTTCACTGCTCACAGCAGCAGCAGCGGTGATGATGAGGATGATGATGATAATGATGATGAAGATGAAGATGAGGGTTAGTTTTATCAACAGCTCAGTCGATTCAATCACATGACATGATCAGCTGATTTTTTACTTTGATGGAAAAATACAGATGTTTATATGACTTTTGTAATAAACGGCCGTTAGTTTTTACCAGACTGTTTATATTTACTGGCAAAACTACAGAAGAGGACTAGGGCCACTGGAAAAAGAAAAAAAAATAAAGGTCAAGTGTATTTTTTTTTGTTATTATTTTGAGAAAAAAGTCAGAATTCTAAGATAAAAGTCAGAATTCTTAGAAAAAAAGTCAGAATTCTGACTTAAATCTCAGAATTCTGACATCAATAGAAAAAATCAAAATAGTCAGAATTCTGAGAAAAAAAGTCAGAATTCTGACTATTTTTCTCAGAATTCTGACTATTTTAATTTTTTTTTTTTTTTTTTAAATTATTGTTCTGAGATTGAAGTCAGAATTCTGAGGAAAAAAAGTGACTTTTTTCTGACTTTAATCTCAGAATTCTAACTTGAATTTAAATTTTTTTTTATAATAGTCAGGATTCTGACTTTTTTCTCAGAATAATAATAAAAATATATATATCGGACCTTAATTTAATTTTTTTTCCCCAGTGGCCTTAATCCTCTTCCATATAAAACAAAGGAGACATTAAACAATAAATTATTATTATACTATATTAAATTGTACTATACAATACATTTACATGAGCAGTAATAAAGACAGATTCAGTTTTTCACAGAAAACGGAGTCTCTTCCTATATTCAGTTCACTTAATATGTAGATATTCATAAAAGTTCAGTTTAAAAAAAGAAGAAAACTGAGGAAAAACCAAGAAGACGAATACAAACTGAGTTCTTTTTCAACAAGATGAAAATATTGTAAATTATGGTTAATCGTGTTTTAAACTTGTTCACTTCTTTATGGGCAGAAAATGGTGAAACACCCACCAGCAGAACAATTTCAGAAATATAAAGACAGAATATATAATTTATTGTTTAATAAATGGATGTTTAAAGGAAAATTAAGCTGCTTCTGTTTCTATTTTAGTGTTGGTTTGGGGGGTTTTTTGTAGTAACTTCCAGATAATTTTTTCCTATATATTTTATCTTTCATGAATAATTGATCGCCTTATAATTTTTTCCTCTGTGTTTTGCATTTTTCAGTGTAAATCCTGTATTTTCCTATAATTAACTCACAGATCATGTAAATGTTCATAAAAGTTCAGAGTAAATTCAAAGGTTATTCTATCAAAACAGAGAAAACTGAAGAAAAACTGGACTTTTTTCAGTCAAATCTACCATAAAGTGAACATAAACCCAGTGTGTCCATCCACTGTCATTGATCCAACTCCATGGGTTTTACTGGTGAATTAATGTTGTAGAAGATGACAGTGTTTCCACGGTAACTACAGAGCCTCTAAACGTCCAAACGGGTCAAATCTGATGACCATGAAAAGATGAAGAACTGTATTTTATCTGAATTATTTGCATGTATTGATAGGATGAATGAATACATGGATCTAAAATGATTATCATCAATAATCACTTTAGATCAATGAATAGATTTTAAAAATATCATGATTATAATCAGAGTTATGTATATGCCACGAACAGGGATTAGGACCTGAATTTAATGAGTTTAATTAAATTGTGATTTCAGGATTAACCATAGGACTGCTTACATTACACAACAGTCATTAACCCATAAGTGTCACTTCTGTGGCTGTTCCCAAAGGAATTTTTCTCTCTATTTAACTTTTCTGAAGTGATTTGCCACCATTTATTGTAACATTATCTTCTCAATTTTGTGTTTTTTCAAAGAAAATCCGGTATTTTCCTACATTTAATTCACTGATCATGTAAATGTTCTTAAAAGCTCGGACTAAAGTTGAGGGTTATTCTATCAAAAACACAGAAAACTGAAGAAAAAGTGAAATCTATCATAAACTGAACATAAACCCAGTGTGACCATCCACGGTCATTAATCCAACTCCATGGGTTTTACTGGTGAGTCAATGTTGTAGAGGATGACTGTGTTTCCATGGTAACTACAGAGCCTCTGAACGTCCAAATGGGTCACATCTGATGACCATGAAAAGATGAAGAACTGTATTTTACACCAATTATTTCCATGTATTGATAGGATTAGATGACTAACAGGTATTAAACAGTTTAGGTCAGTAGATGGTTTTCATTGACAGTGGAAGTTTGGGTCTTTATGGGTTAAATAGATGAAAGTCATGTATGTGGGATATTTACAGAGACTAGAACTGTTTTTGTGTCAGCTTTATATTGAACTTTTCATCAGTGATCGATCACCATTTATTATCCTTTTCTCCTCTGTATTTTGCATTTTTCAGTGTAAATCCTGTATTTTCCTATATTTAACCCTTTCATGCACAGTGGTCGCTCCAGTGGACAGTTATTCTACAGCTGTTCTCTTGTATACTCATGAATTTTGTTGTTTTAGTTCCATATCAGCCAAAACAGTGGACACTTACGCATCATCCCAAACACTATAATTCAGACCATTACTGTAATTTTGCTGTTCTTGATAAACCTGATCTGCAGTAACATGTTTGAGTCTAAATCAACTGTTAATTGTTATTAGACTATAATTAACAGTTTTCTTGAACAAAAAGGTTTTTTTTGCATATTATATCCATGAAATTAACAACAACTATTATTAGAGTGTGTTAAAATGTGAGATAAAGGCAGTAGCGGCATTAAAAATGATTTTATTTCATATTTTTCACACAGTTATCACTTTCTGATGATGGGTTTTAAATACATGTTTCTTTGCTTCAAAAATTAAACACATGGTGTCCAGTTGTGTGGACATTTTTATAACTTTGTGAAAAAAAATTCAATTGCATAGTTTTTTTTCATGCCTAAAAGAGGAAGCAAAAAAAAAAAAAATCACTCAAGAAAAAAATATTGACTTAGGTTCTCATAATTCATGCACGAAAGGGTTAATTCATCAATCATGGAGATGTTAATAAAAATTCAGTGTAAATTCAAAAGTTGTTTTGTCAAAACAGAAAACTGAAAAAAAAAAAAAAAAAGACTTTTCAGCAAAATACGTGATTGACGGAACATAAAAACAAGCCTCTACAACTGGTATCAAAGATTTGCTGTTTTTTTTGTTTGTGTTTTTTTGTTTATTTAATTTTATTTTTTGTTTAAGAGCCTTGGGGTGGGGTGGGGTGGGGGGTACATTTCTTTTTGTGTCTATGTTTGTTAATTGTATGCGTGTTAAAGAAAAACTGCAAAATAAAGTTAAAAAAAAAAAAATTAAGGTTTATAATATAAAATGGCCTAAATGTAACATAATTGAGGACTATAATTTTATTTTTTATTAATTTAGACCTGTCTATTTCTTTTGCATTGTGATCATTCTGTGTAATTCAGTGAAGTGAAAAAGAATAAACTTCAGTTTTTGCTTAAAAAAAAAAAAAAAAAAGACGTGCTGAATTTGTGAACAGACACACCACTAGATCTTTAGTGTATTAATTTATACAGGATATTTACATGTATTACTGTTTAATATGTGTGCAGCCACATAATTTTAACAACACAACCATTTTTGCAGACTTAATTATGTATATTTCTTAAATTTCCATATTGATAATATATTGTCTGGTACATATTTTACAAACTGCTGTTCTAATTGTGTTTGATAGTGTTTTAATTGGTATATATACAGTATATATGGGATTAATAAAGTATTCTGATGATTACACAAATTTGTATAAATATTTGTGGTATTTCTAGATCTAATGTCATTAATGCATGTATTCATAAATAAATCCGTACAACAAATATTGTCTGTATTTCTATGTTTTCCTTCCAGTTTCTTCTGTGTCAAAATGTGGAACAGAGTCACATCCAGGTTGAATCTGTCCAGGGATTGGTCATTACAACTGTCAATCATGTACTTAGCCCCTCCCACTTGTCTGAAAACACCCATGATTAGACAAAATCTGTGTCACAGGGTGGATTTTCTACCGGCAAAGAGTCGATGCAGAAGAATCATATCCTCTGAAGCGACTCAAATTATCCGACGCTGAAAGATAATGATGGATTTTTTTTTTTTTTTTTTCCAGTGACGCTAAAAAAAACCATCAAACGCTACAGATTTAAAGCTCTTTGTTCCGCACAGACTCGTCTAACAGTGAATGGTCCATGTTTCTGTTCCTGTTTCTCAGTTTAAAGAATGTTTGTGACACATGAAGTATTAAATAATGGAGTGATACCACAGATAAATGAAGTCGGACACAATCTGAGCTCATATTCAACAAGATGAAAACTAGAATTAATATTTCATTCAAGCTCAAAAGGTTGATTTTCAGTAAAAGTTAAAAGAATCACATGATTTGGTGATTTATAGATATTAATTATTAATAAAAGTATGAGATTAACCCTTTCATGCATGAATCAATAGAACCTTATATCAAGATTTTTTTTCCTGAGTGTTTTTATTCCTCTTTAGGTGTGAGAAAAAAAAAAACAAAAAAAAAAAAAAAAAAAAAAAACAATGCGATTGAGTTTTTTATGAACCTATTTTTCATGGAGTGACAAAAATGTGTACTCAGATGGACATGCAATTAACTTTAGAAGCACAGAAACATATATTTACTGATATACTGTGTGAAAACTATGAAATAAAAACATTTTTAGTGCAGTTAATCTGATGTTTTCTCACATTTTAACATAAGTGCATGGTGATAATATGCAAAAAAAGAACCCCCCCCCAAAAAAAAAAACCAAAAAAAAAACAAAACTATTAATTATAGTCTAATAACAATTAACAATTTTTTTTACGGTCAAACATGTTAGTGCAGATCAGGTTTATCAAGAACAGAAAAGTTACAGTAATGGTATAAATTGCAGTGTATGGGATGATGCATACGCTTCCATTATGTTGGCTGATATGAAAATAAAACAACAAAATCCATGAAAATACAAGAAAACACCTTTAAACAGCTGTCCACTGTAGTGACCACTATGCATGAAAGGGTTAAACCAACATAAAAGATGCAACAAGAACAAAAAATACACCTGTGGTTTATTTACAAATGCACCTACATCAGATATTTATCATATTTATCTGTCTGTTATATTAAGGTTCTTTCATTAATTTGTGTATTTTCATCTGGGTTCATTCAAACATAACGTGATGAAGGACTGAAATCCTTATAATATAACTGATATTTTATCTAGAATGATGATTTCTTTACAAGGGATGAAAAATAATAAGATCAAAACATAAAAACAAAATAAAAGAAGGTGATATCAGTATCTGTATCAGCTGATTTAGATGGGTAGAACTGGCTAATATATGGAATTTACTGGTTTAACCCTTTCATGTATTAATTGTGAGAACCTTAGTCGAGATTTTTTTCTTCAGTGTTTTTATTCCTCCTTAGGCATGAAAAAAACAATGCGATCCAGTTTTTTTTTTCCTGTGGAATTACAAAAATATCCATGCATTTAATTTTTGAAGTAAAGACACGTGTTTAAAACCCAATATCAGAAAGTAAAATAAAAACAATGAAATAAAAACATGTTTAATGCTGCTAATCTGATGTCTTCTCACATTTTAACATACCTGCATGGTGATAATATGCAAAAAAAGAAACCCAAAAAAAAAAACAAAAAAAAAAACTATTAATTATAGTCTAATAACAATTAACAATTTTTTTTTTACGTTCAAACATGTTAGTGCAGATCAGGTTTATCAAGAACAGAAAAGTTACAGTAATGGTATAAATTGCAGTGTATGGGATGATGCATACGCTTCCATTATGTTGGCTGATATGAAAATAAAACAACAAAATCCATGAAAATACAAGAAAACACCTTTAAACAGCTGTCCACTGTAGTGACCACTATGCTTTACCTCTCGTCACTTGTGGTTTCCAGTCGTCTTCTGGTCCCCACTCTACCTGGAAACATGGACACTAAAGTTGGGAGAAAGCAGCAGAGTCCTGTCTGGGATTTATTTGAATACAACGACAAGGAAGATAAAAGATACGAAAAAACTAAAATTAATACTAAAACTAAACTAAAATTAAGCATTTAGAAAAAAGTGAAAACTAATAAAAACTAGCAAACCTGCTCTAAAAAACAAATGAAAACGAACTGAATTAGAGATTCTACTGAACTGGAAGGTCTCCCATCCCCCTTCATATGTCCGCTGGGTACGTGAGGTGCGTTACAATCTGAAGGTTGAAAAGTTGAGATTCTCTCATAGAGGCTCAATTAAATCATTTCATACCACCTGGGATCCATTTTTACAGTATTTTGATTCTTTCAGTTTTCCTCAGAAAATAGATGATTAAACATCATTGAGAAAGAGGGGAAAGGAGAGGAAAGGAGGGAATGAGAAATTATGTGTAGTCTTTTCCTTTCTTCTTGTATTTCTGTGTACTACTGTATACTACCTTTTTTTTTTTTTTTTTTTTTAACCTTTACGATTTGAGTTCCTTTATCATTATTTATGGTTTCTGTTTTTGATTTTCTTTTATGTTTTTCTTATTTTTTATTTGTTTGTTTGTTTGTTTATTTATTTTCTTTATTTATTTTTGGCCTGTGGGTTGGGTGGGTGGGAAGAGATGGGTGTTGACAGTCAGATATGTCATTCTTGATTGTGCATTGACTGTTATGAATTGATATAATATCTGTTGTGTTCATTGAAAATGTTCAATAAATATAGCTGGAAAAAAAAAAAAAAAACTGAATTAGAGAAAAAAAAAAGTCAAACCTAAATAAAACTAAATTATAATAAAAAATCCAAAACTATGATAACCTTGGTCTGAACCCCTTTAGATCCCATCGGACCCCTGAACTATAATCCACGGACCCCTGTAGTAGTTTGAATAGACAAAGGCTGTGGTTTCCTTGAACACTGTTCCCGATGCCTGACAGACCAGAACCAGGGCAAATGCATTCAAATTATTATTATTATTATTATTTATTTAGTTATTTATTTTTCTTTCTAATGTGCTCAGCTGGCTGACAGGCAGCTGTCTGTACTGATAAGGCAGCAGCCGACACCAACTGTACTCCAGTCATTATTGCCCATTTTTCTAACACCTTTGCTTGTGTATCCTCTTTTATTTGAACATTTTACCAGGGAGTATCTCACACTACTTTTTTTTTTTTTTTTTTTTTTCCTACTTGTCTTGTCCAGCGTTCTAACAGCAGAATGGTAGTCTGGTTCCTTCTGGTGCTGAACAAATTTGCTTTGCCAAGGGTAACTTCATAAAGTATATGAAGCGCCCTTTGATATTCTACTGTGTTTATTATGAGTTTAGTTGAACCACATTTCGATGCCGGACCTGACATGGGGGGTGGGGGTGGGGGGGTAGAAGAAGGGGAGAGAACAAGAGAGAAGAGGGTGGCGAAGACCCTCACAAGAAAGTATCAACAATACAAACAGCAACAACCATGGAGACAATTATAATGATGACAATAACTACAACCAGAACTGAGTAAACTGGGCAGAAGAGAGAGAAAAACAAAACAAAACAAAACAAATAAAACTACAAAAAAAAACAAAAAGAAAACACAACAATGAGATACATAAGACCTATGAAGTGAAGAATATAAGAAAGCATGAACAAAATGTCGTATACCACATTCGCACAAATAATACCTATAACAGATAATACCAGAAACAAATCCACACAACATCAGTTGTTCACATTCATCTGCTGTGACAAAGTGAACCAGGCAAACAGACTGAGGTGAAGAACACACACATGCAACCACAACCGCACTCCCTCCAAGGGTCAGGGATCGACCAAGAGGGCCCCAAGGCCCGGCCAACCAGCAGACACCACAGAGAGGGGGGATCCAACCCGCCCCCCCCGAGAGGCAACAGTGTGCCCGCCCCGAAGATGGTCGAGGGAGGCCCCCACCAGAGGCCCCACAGCAGCCGAGCACAGGCCCCAGGAGGCCGGGGACGACAGCCGCCACCCCCCCCGCCGGGGACCAGGCCACCCAGGGGCAGGCAAGGCGCCGGTCCCCGAGCCCCACGAGCCCAGGAGCCACCCATCTCCCTGGGCAGGGGTCCCACCCAGCACACCGGGCAGCTAGGCCGGCCCAGACCGCCACCCGCTGCAGGCCAGTGCGCACCCCGATGCCACAGCCAAGCGCCCTGGGGGCCCGGAGGCCCACCTCCCCATCCCACCAAGCCCAACCCCCAAACCCCACACACACCCCAGTCCCCCACTCACCCACACAAGCATATGCACACACACCCACTGACTCCCAGACATACACACCACCCATCCCACATGTTCGACCATTCACACACACACACACACACACACACCCATGCCCATACACCCACCTACCCACATGCACGCCCACACGTACACATCTACATGTACACACATACCCACATGGGTATGTGGGTAAATGCATTCAAATTAAACACGACTTTAACCCTTTCATGCATGAATTATGAGAACGTTAATCAAGATTTTTTCTTTATTCCTCTTTAGGCATTTAAAAAACAATGAGATGATTTTTTTTTTTTTTTTTAATGAAGCTATTTTTCATAGAGTTGCAAAAATGTGCGTTTAATTTATAAAGCAACGAAATATGTATTTACTGATATACTGTGTAAAACTATGAAATAAAAACATTAAATGCTGCTAATTTGATGTTTTCTCCCATTTTAACATATACTACAAACAAAAAGTCATGGATATTTAACATTTTTGGAGCAATTTCTTTTTTTCAGTTGGGATTTTTGCACAATGCTTTTTACTTTTTTTGTGTGTGAATTAAATTGAAACACATTTTTTTAATGACCAGTGATAGTTTTATTTACAAATGGCAAAAATGACAAAAAAAAAGACAAAAAACAAAAAGAATTAAAACCGCAAGCAGTGTTAAGGCCCTCGCCCTCCCGTGCGATCGCCGAGGCCACCGACAGCAAGAGGACACTGTATCGTGGGCTCGACCTGACATTCTGTGAGATAAGCACAGTTTTAAACTTCTGAAAACGACTGCTTAATCACAGGCTCATCACAGCCACGCCCAACATGTGATCATAAATGTAGGTGATAACTTTTGATCACACATGTGTGTAGGTGATTTTCACCCAGTTTGGTCCAAATTGGATGTAAACCCTAGGAGGAGATGATGAAAGTATGAGGGGGGGGGGTTTAGAGGTCCACACTTCCATCCAATATGGCCGACTTCCTGTTGGGTTTAGGGTGGGGCCATAATGTAATTTTTTACTTGTCCTACCATGGGCTATGTCTGTACCAAGTTTCATGTTTGTACGTGGAAAAAAATTTGGGGAGGGCTTCCATCAGCGTAATGTATTTTGATTTTTGAGAGGGCGCCACTGAGTCATTTTGCGAAATTTTATTTTGGCAACTTCACAAAAAATTCATTTTCGCCGGGCTTGAATTTTTGGTCAAATAAAATTGACTTTTCGTTAACTTTAACGTTAACTCAAATTTGCATTCACAGCAGTGACAAAATAATAATAATAATGGAACCATACCATTTTAACAGGCCCTCGCCGACATGTATGTCTGGGCTCGGGCCTAAATATCCTTAACTTTTTGTTTGTAGTGAACTCCAATACTAGTCACTTCATGGAGATAATATGCCAAAAAAAAAAAAAACCTTTTGTTGTTAATTACAGTCTAATAACGATAACAAGGAACTGATTGACACTCAAACATGTTAGATTTGGTTTATCAAGAACAGCCAAGTCACAGTAATGTTCTCAGTTGCAGTGTTTTGTGTATTGTGTGGGCTGATATGAAACTAAAATAACAAAATCCATGAATATACAAGAGAACAGCTGGAGAAGAACTGTCCACTGTACATGAAAGGGTTAATGTTTCGACGATGAACTCATAGATGAACGCGATGTTTGACTCTTTCCCCTAAAACCGGTCTGGCATCATGTGACACCCTGACCTCTGACCCCTGGGAGGACCCGCCCACAGAGGTCACATCCTTCCTTATAAACCCATCCCTCTGACTTCCTGCTCTGTGCTGGCGGAGTTAAGATGGCCTCCACGGACCTTCTGATAAGGTTGTCATGGAAATGAGTATTAGTGCACGAGACCTGACATCATCTGTTGCCGTGGCAGCGGAGTTAATCCGTCCTTTTGTCCCGTCCATGAAATGAGGCTTATTTCAAGCCCTTCAAGGAGACTTAAAGTGACACCTTCATCCTGAACTGGAGCTTTTATCGACACCAGCTGATCAGGTTTCACTTCCTTCACTGAAGAACAAAGAGCAACCTGCAGCGTTCGCATCTGTTTACCAGGTTTTTAACATTGTAGAGCAACTGAAATTCATCAACTGCGTTCAAATCATTTATTGGTGTTTTTTCACAGTGTCTACATCAGGGGTGTCAAACTCATTTTAGTTCAGTTCCACATTCAGCCCAGTTTGATCTCAAATGGGCCGGACCAGTAAAATAATAACAGCATAAAAAGTAAAATTATATTATGATCAGGTTTACATCTACAAAGTTTCCTTAAAAATCTGAATAGTGTGAACAACTTGAATTGTCTTAAGAAAAACAAGTGCAATTTTAACAATATTATACCTCAGTTTATCAGTTTATCATTTACACATGTGCGTTACAATCACAAAACATTTAGTAACAGGCAGAATATTGGTAAAATTAAATTTATTTTTCTTAAGACAATTCACATTGTTCATATTTGTTCAGGTTATTCATGTTTTTTTGTAAAAGTATAGTTTAGTAGTGTGGACATTTTCATGTAATTTTACTTTTTTACAGCAAAAAAGTGAGAGAATATGGGGTTGTCATTATTTATAGGTTATTATGATCATATTTGACTGGTTCTGACCCACTTGAAATCTAATTGGACTGTGTGTGTCTGTACGTGGAACCTGAATTAAAATGATTTTGACACCACTGACTGTTAATATCTTCAGTGTAATTTTTGCATTTCACAAATTCATCCTGTGGGCCGGATTGGACCCTTTGGCGGGCCGGATTTGGCCCCCGGGCTGCATGTTTGACACCTGTGATCTAAATGTTCCAAATTGTTATGATTTTCCACTGGAGTCTTGAATGTTCTATTACTTCTGTTGTTCTTTTTCATCTTGCAGACATAATGCTATCATACAATCTACCAAAAACTGGATGGAAAAAGTATCTTATATTCAATACAATATTTCTGAACAAATATTTTATTCTAATTGTACTTGTTCTGGCTCCAGATTGGTGAAACGTTCCACAGCTTTTTCTTATTTTCTGACCAAAAAAAAGAAATTAAGGATCGATATCATACAGGACATTTACATTCTGGAGGAGCTGACATTTTGTTTTAAGGGTCAAAGGGAATCTTTTTTCACTATTTGGTCGAAATGGACAAACTATGTCAAACCTGTAATTGATGTGAATTGAATACATCGGTTATGTAAAAAACATTTATGACATATATTTGTGTTTAGGTTCATGTAAACATACACACCTTCATGTGTTTTATCTTGTTGATGAAGAAGCGGAGCAAGCCCTCACCTCCTGCCCACTTTTTTTTTTTTCATTTATTCTATATTTCACTAAAAAACTTGGATTAGTATTGTCATTCAAATTTGATTTGTGGATATTGATTTGTCCCTGAAAGGGAAGTTTTGTATGACCTGCTTTTCTAAATAAACAAACAAACAATGAAAAAAAACAAAACAAATCCGGCCCACCAAAGGGTCCAATCCAGCCCGTAGGTTGAATTTGTGAAATGCAAAAATTACACTGAAGATATTAACAGTCAATCGTTTTACTTTAGGGCCCATGTAAAGCCCTACTTTAGTCTCAAGTGGGTCAGATTAGTAAATTACTGCCATAAAAACCTACAAATAATGACAATTCCCAATTTTTTCTCTGTTTTACTGTAAAAAAAAAAAAAGAAAAAGTGTAATTACATGAAAATGTGTAAATTTACAAACTAGCCTCTCACAAAAAATATGAAAAACTAGAAATGTGTTAAGAGAAGTAAGTGCAATTTTACTAATTTTCTGCCTGTTACTAAAATATTTTGTGTATTTGCAGATACACTGTGATCTGCAAGTTGTAATGCACATGTACAAATGATAAGCAGAGGTAGAATAGAGTTAAAAGTGCATTTATTTTTCTTAATAAATGTCAGTTTTTTCATGGTTGTTCATGTTATTCACATTTTTAAAAGGACAGTTTATAGATGTAAACGTTTCCATAATGTAATTTTACTTTTTTCACTATAAAACACATTGAAATGTTTGGAGTTGGCATTATTTTACATATTATCCATCCATCCATCCATTATCCTCCGTTTTATCCGGGGCTGGGTCGCAGAGGTAACAGTCTAAGCAGGGATGCCCAGACTTCCTTCTCCCCAGACTCCCCCTCCAGCTCTTCCGGGGGGACCCCGAGGTGTTCCCAGGCCAGCCCAGAGACATAGTCTCTCCAACGTGTCCTGGGTCTTCCCTGAGGTCTCCTCCCGGTGGGACATGCCCGGAACACCTCCCCAGGGAGGTGTCCAGGAGGCATCTGAAACAGATGCCTGAGCCACCTCAGCTGGCCCCTCTGGATGTGGAGGAGCAGCGGCTCTACTCCGAGCTCCTCCCAGGTGACTGAGCTCCTCCCCCTATCTCTAAGGGTGCGCCCAGCCACCCTGCGGAGGAAACTTATTGTCTTGTCCTTTCAGTCATGACCCAAAGCTCATGACCATAGGTGAGGGTCGGAACGTAGACTGACCGGTAAATCGAGAGCTTCGCCTCTCGGCTCAGCTCCTTCTTCACCACGACAGACCGGTACAGCGACCGCATCACTGCAGACGCTGCACCGATCCGTCTGTCAATCTCACGCTCCATCCTTCCCTCACTGTGAACAAGACCCCGAGATACCTGAACTCCTCCACTTGGGGCACAGACTCCCCACCGACCCGGAGAGGGCAGACCAGCTTTTTCCGGTCGAGAACCATGGCCTCAGATTTGGAGGTGCTGATCCTCATCCCGCTCGCTTCACACTCGGCTGCAGACCGCCCCAGGACACGCTGAGTTATTATGTTATTAATTCACTGGTCCAGCCCACTTCAGATCATATTGGGAGGATTTGGCCCCTGAACTAAAATGAGTCTGACACACATGGCCTTTATATTCAATCACAAAATCAGAGGATTCAGGTTAGTTTTTGTCTCCTTCTATCAAACATCATAAGGTCTCTAATACGTCTAATTGATTTCACCTTTTCACACTGTTCACAATACTTTAATCTTGTTGGGTCTTTTGTTTTTGTTTTTTTTTTACATTTTTATGTTTTTACATCTTTGTCCAATTTTTCATCTTGTTACACTTTTCACAAATGTTGACCTTGTTATGCCTTTATTGACACTTTTCTCTTTTCACTTTTCACTTTTTTAATAACACCTTTAATTTCACCTTTTCACATCATTCACAGTACTTTAATCTTATTGCATGTTTCTCTGCAGTTTTATATCTTTACCTCATATTTGTCTTGTTGCATTTTCACATTTTTTTTTTTTTTTTACCTTATTTGACCTTACCTTGTTTGACTTCATGTTTTTAATCACATTATCTTTGTACATCTTTACAACGCTCTCATCTTTGTTTCATTTCCTACCACATTTTTACCTTTTCATGTTTTTAACAATGTTCTTACATTTTTTATGACACTTTCATCAGGTTCCATCACACTACATTTTTATGTCTTTTTTTTTTTTTTTTTTTTTTTACATCTTTTACAACATCTCCATCTTTTTATGTCTTTATAACATTCATACGTCGCTGCATCTTTTGCTACATCTTCACCTTTTTACTTTTTCCTCAATGTTTTTTAATTTATTAGACCTTGTTGCATCTTTCTTGACATTCATTTTTCTTTTTTAGGTTTTTAACCACACTTTCATCTTTGTTGCATCTCTCACAGCATTTTCACCTTTTTCTTCTTTTTAAACATCCCCCAGCAACCAAACCATCGACTGATCTAAACTGTTTAATACCTGTTGATCCATTAATCCTATCAATACATGTAAATAATTTGTGAAAAATACAGTTTGTCCTCTTTTCATGGTCATCAGATATGACCCATTTGGATGTTCAGAGGCTCTGTAGTTACCATGGAAACACTGTCATTTTCTACAACATTGATTCACCAGTAAAACCCATGGAGTTGGATCAATGACAGTGGACGGACACACTGGGTTTATGTTCAGTTAATGATACCTGAGCTTTTATGGACATTTACATGATCAGCAAATTAAATATAGAAAAATACCTGAGTTTGACTGAAAAAATGCAAAATACAGAGGATAATATTGTAATAAATGGCGATAAATCATGTAAGAAAGGTTAAATAGAGAAAAATTCATTTGGGAACAGACATAAAAGTAACACTGGGTCTTTACGGGTTAACAACATTCACGTCTTCTTTTGTCTTTATAACATTTGCATTATGCTTCGTCTTTCTCTTCATTTTCATATATTTTACAACATTTTCATCTTGTTGCATCTTTGACGTGTTCATCTCATCATAGAATGATCACATCTGGTTTCTTCAACTCTCACTCAGCTCCAGAAATCACCCTTTAAACGGGAAATAAATAATAGTCTGACATTTATATAAGAACAGTGACAAGTAGAAAGTTAACAAAGCGGCTTCAGGGCTGTGTGCGAATGATGGGATGCCCTGCTACGATATCACACACACACACACACATACACACACACACACACACACACACACACACACACACACACACACACACACACACACACCTTTATATAATAGCTACAGCTAAAATTCGTACTATTACTTACAGAGGCTACTTATATTACTTATTACTTATATATCATTGTTACAACTACTATTACTGTTAACATTATAATGTAATTCGCTACTTATTATCATTGCCACGACTCATTATCTAATGTAATCTAAAATACAACTATCAATGCACTAAACAAACCAGAAAAATACAGATTAAAACCTGTGAGAAAACAAAACAAAAAAAAAAAACAAAGAGAGAAACTCAACAAAAACACAGCAAAACACACTAGTAGAACATTCCAAAACAGTACTCTGTAGTATACACAGTCGCAGGAAAAAAATATTAGACCATCTTGAATTTTCCTCGGGATCAATAAAGTATCTATCTATCTATCTATCTATCTATCTATCTATCTATCTATCTATCTATCTATCTATCTATCTATCTATCTATCTATCTATCTATCTATAAGTCATCAGAAATAATGGTTATGCAATCCAGTCCTAACTCCTGTGTGTATCAGGTGAATAAAACCAGACAGAAAAGAAAACATGGAATGTCTAAAAGCACTGTTTTTGTCAGTGCAATGACATAGATATTGATGGAAGAACTGCACTGTAAAAAAAATCCTGTTTTTAGGGAAAAAAACTGACACCTGTGGTTTCAGGAACAACACTGTAAAAAACACATCCAACTGTAAACATATTTACGGAGTAACATGTAGATTTAACATTTTAAACATGTAGATTTAACATTTTAAACATGTAGATTTAACATTTTCACAAGTGTTTGCTCCTGGAGGATTCTGTTGGGTTTCTGTAAATTGGCTTAGAGTCTGGTTTTGACCAACTCTATATATAAAGTGTCATGAGAGAACTTTTTTGTTGCGATCTTGCGCTATATAAATAAAATTTGATTGATTGAGTGATTTCATTTGGTTTCCCCTGTAAGTCGCTTTGGAAAAAAGCGTCTGCCAAATGCATAAACACAAACATAACATTTTAAACATGTAGATTTAACTGGTAAATGCACTGCACTTATTTATTTATTCATTTTCTCCACCTTCGTGGTGTCCACAGCTCTTTCCAAATCCACCAGGTCCAACTGGGAACAATTTCGGGTTCAGTGTCTTCCATGAACACTTTGACATATGGACAGTCGGAGCCAGGATTCAAACCACCAACCCTTTGGTTATTGGACCAGCTGCTCTACCAACTCTACCAACCCATTCATTTACAAATTAAAAATGTTACATTGTTAAACATTTGCTTTTTTATAATTCTTTATATACACATATTTTATATATATATATATATATATATATATATATATATATATATATATATATATATATATATATATATATATATATATATATATATAAAAAGCAAATATGCCATTATTTCAACATTATGGTCTTGTAATTTAAACGGCACCACACTGTTTTTCAATTTACAGTTTTATTTTCTAAAAACAATTGTTAAGGGTTAGTATTTTGTTGATTCTGTAATGGGCTGTGTCATTTGTTGTTCTGTTTTATTGTTGTAGTTTTTCTGTTCTCTTCCTTGTGTGTGGGTGTGTTCTGTTCTTTCCCTCCAACAGATAGCAGTTGATTAAGGATGAGCTGCAGGTGTGCTGTTGCTCTGCTGGCTGCAATTGATTGGTGCTTCGGAGATGAGCCGGGAAATTTAAAGCCAGGTCTTCATCCCTCCAGAGACTCCTCTCATTCCATCCTCCCCTCTGTGCAGACCAGCCTTTTGTGATTTTTGTTAGAACTTTGTAAAACCAGCTATAGAAGGAGGGAATCTTTTTCTTTAAGTTTTGTTAGGTTAGATTGGTGTATTTTGGTTTCCTTCGTTTGTGTTTGTAGAATATTATGATTCCCTTACCTGATTTAATTTTTCTTTTTTTGTAAATAAATACCTCATACTGCAGTGCCGTGGTTGCTGGTCATTTTGTTAATTTGCTCCTGTTTGTTAAGGGACATGGAGGGAGGGGAGTCTCAAACCATGTTGTGTCTCGGCAACCCCTAGACCGAGCGTAACAACAATAAAAATCCATCATTTCTACATACAAATCTGGTTTTGTTCACATACTCTTCCTGTAAGAACTACAGCTATATTTGATTTAATCGTTACCACAAAAATCTTTTCAAACAAACAACTTTGCATTGTATTATCACTTACAGTTTTTTATGTTGCAATTTTACAACTTTTTGGTGTTAATTCTACAGTCATTTTTTACAGTGTGAAGTGATTTTGATTATTATCAAGAAAACATATTAAATGGATAGATATCAGCTCTGATATTCAACTACTATGAGCTATTTTTGTTCTTATCATTATGTTTGTCCAAACAAATGTACCTTTAATTGTACCAGATATTAAAATGAACAAGAAACTGAAGAAAACAAGGGGTGGGCTAAGAATTTTTTCTGTAACTGTATTATATAGTCAGTGCAGGCCTCTTGTGTGATGTGTTATTCAGCATTAAAATGAATAAAATGACACAGAAAGCTCTGGCACTCAGCTTTCAGATGCCATTTGAATTTTGTCAATAGTGTAAACGGTTCAGGTATTATAGTTATTTGAATGACGGTGTCACTGGAGATACAATTGTCCTTAAAGGGTTAAAAAATAAAAAGGTTCTGGTTCCGAGACAAGTCCAACCCGACCGCAGAGACGGTGAAAAGTGTGAGTTGTTGCTGGATTTTGAGGCCGTTTAGTCGTAACCTCGTGTTTGACATGGACGTGTTTCTAATCACTTCAACCACAGCGTTTTTCCACAACACGAAGCGATACGACACATCCCACAAACACAAACACACTGATGTTCATCTGCGCCGTCAGAGGATTTTTTACACAATAACAAACGCAGAGAAAATGAGCGGAGCACTCCTTTAAATCCAGCCGACAGATAAAGCGTTCAGGGTCGACCCTTAAGTCCAGATAGATTACTGCAGATTCACTCCAGTGGAAATCAGCTGATATCGAACATGATTCTGTCAGTCTGATGAAAAGGATCATTATTTCAACATACGTTTGTGTTTTGTCTTTAAGGTTTACTGGGTTTACATTCAGCTCATATTTTATTTTACTTTAACCAATATTTTGATGTTGAACAAACATTTTTTTTCAGTGTTATTGGTTTTGTCTTTTTCACAAAATAAAGAAAAAACTAACAAGATAAGAATTCAATCACAGCATCAGGGCTATTTTTGTGTTTTTACATCCTTTTTTTTTTTTTTTTTTTAACTTTCTTTAGCATTTTGTCATTTTTAAGGCTTTGGGAATTGCTTGTATTTATTTTTTTTCTTATCAAATAAAAATAAAATAACAAAATAAGAATTAAAGGACAAGATCATGTGTATTTTGGCTTTTTATATCTTTTTTTATTATGATTTTCTGTTGCATTTTGTCATTTTTAATGTTTTTGGAATTGTTTTCATCTTTTTTTTTTACAAATACAGATAAAATAACAAAAGAACAATTCAATGACAACATCAAGTGTATTTTTGGCTTTTTATATATATTTTTAGTATGATTTTCTTTAGCATTTTGTCATTTTTTATGTTTTTGGAATTGCTTTTATCTTTTTTTTTCTTATCAAATAAAAATAAACCAACAAAATAAGAATTAAATGACAAGATTAAGTGTATTTTTGGCTTTTTATATCTTTTCTTCTTTTTTTAGCATTTTGTCATTTTTATTAATGATTTTGGAATTGCTTTTATCTTTTTTTCTCATCAAATAAAAATACAATGACAAAATAAGAATGAAAGGACAACATCAAGTGTATTTTTGGCTTTTTATATCTTTTGTTAATTGTTATTTTCTTTAGCATTTTGTCATTGTTTATGTTTTTGGAATTGCTTTTGTCTTTTACTTTTTCTTGTCAAATAAAATAAAACAATAAAATAAGAATTAAATGACAACATCAAGTGTATTTTAGGTTTTTTAGATTTTTTTAACTATGAATTTTGGCATTTTTAATGCTTTTTGAACTTCTTTTTATCACGTCTTTTTACTACAGTTGCAGAGGAAGATGCTGCTACATTGCTTTTCACTGTAGCATAACAATGACAAAGTATTATTCTATTCTATTCTATTCATCTTTAACATTGCTTTCATCGTGTTGCATCTCTTACCTTTATTCCATGTTATTATGCTTTTTACATCCTTTTTCACAGTAGTTGTTCGACGCTTTTGTCCCATTTTCATCTTTTATGAATAATTTAACCTTTTTATGTCTTTATTTCTGTCTCTTGGGACCAAAATTAAGCCTTTAATCTAGAAAAAATAAAGATTTGTCTTTTAGCTTGATGGTTATTGAAAGGGACTGATTGGAAAATGTTTATCCTGGTACATTTATACATACAAGTTGGAATAAATTAGCATTAAAATGGAGATTTAACTGGCAAACACACAAAATATGCTTTTTAATTAAACAAAAACATATTTATGCTGATTGTTAAAGAAGTACAGGTGATGTTTAACTGTCTTTACTCTGTGATTAGATAAACATTACTGATCCCTTGAGCAAAGCCTCAGGAAACTGAGGATAGCGTGAAGGGATGTGAAGCGGTGACCAAATCGACGATGCTGTACTGTCAATTATAGACCGAACCCACTCCACCACTTAACTGTTAATGCTGTTACTGAAGGATGTTCAGTTTAGTTCATTTCTTGGCCAGAAACAGCAAAACTAGTGGAATTTCATGAAAAATAAGAAGGAATATGAAGCAAAATGTTAGTTTGGAAGTGTCAGGCAGCTGAGTTTAAGCTATAAATCTTCTTTTGTGAGGAAAAATGAGCAAAAATGAACAAAAGAATCAACAAAATGGGCAAAAATTAACCAAACAATCAACAAAATCAGCAAAATAATCAACAAACTGTGACAACTATAAACAAAAATATCAACAAAATTAGCCAAGTACAGCTGATGTCTAACTATATTTACCCTGTGATGCTCAGTTTAGTTCATTTCTTGGCCAGAAACAGCAAAACTAATGGAATTTCATGAAAAATAAGAAGGAATATGAAGCAAAATATGAGTTTGGAAGTGTCAGACAGCTGTGTTTAAGCTATAAATCTTCATTTGTCAGACAAAATGAGCAAAAATGAGCAAAAGAATCAACAAAATCAATAAAATAATCAACAAACTGAGATGAATATAAACAAAAATATCAATAAAATTAGCCAAGTACAGCTGATGTTTAACTATATTTACCCTGTGATGCTCAGTTTAGTTCATTTCTTGGCCAGAAAAAGTAAAAGTAAGAGAATTTAATTCAAAATAATACAGAATATGACTCTAAATATGAGGTTGGAAGTGTCAGGCGGCTGTGTTTAAGCTATAAATCCTCATTTCAGAAACAAAATGAGCAAAAATGAACAAAAGAATCAACAAAATCAGCAGAAATCAACAAAACAATCAAGAAACTGAGACAAATATTAACAAAAATATCAACAAACTGAACAAAAATGAACAAAATGAGCAAAAAGGAACACTTGCACAAGTTTCAGGAAGCATGTGAAGGCAGTTATTGAGAAAGACAGAGGACACATAGAATAAAAACATTTTCTATTATGTAAATTTTCTTGTGGCAAATAAATTCTCATGACTTTCAATAAACTAATTGGTCATACACTGTCTTTCAATCCCTGCCTCAAAATAATGTACATTTTGCTTCCCCACCCTGTATATAAACAAAAATACCAACAGAATTAACCAAGTACAGTTGATCTTTAACTATATTCATTCTGTGATGCTCAGTTTAGTTTGTTTCTTGGCCAGAAACAGTCAAATTAAAGGAAATTCATAAAAAATAATACAGAATATGAGGTTGGAAGTGTAAGGCAGATGAATTAAGCTATAAATCTTCATTTGTGCGTAAAAATGAGCAAAAATGAACAAAATAATCAACAAATGAGCAAAAATTAACCAAACAATTAACAAAATAATCAACAAACTGAGACAAATATAAACAAATATATTAACAAAATGAACCAAGTACAGCTGATGTTTAACTATCTTTACCCTGTGATGTTCACTTTTGTTCATTTCTTGGCCAGAAACAGTCAAATTAATGGAATTTAATTCAAAATCATAATGAATATGACCCTAAACATGAGTTTGAAGTGTCAGGCAGCTGAGTTTAAGCTATAAATCCTCATTTCTGACACAAAGTGTGCAATAATGAATAAAAGAATCAACAAAATGAGCAACAGTCAACAAAATAATCAACAAAATGAACAAAAACAGCAAAATGAACGAGACAGTCAACAAAATCAGTAAAATAATCAACAAACTGAGATGAATATAAACAAATATATCGACAAAATTAGCCAAGTACAGTTGATGTCTAACTATATTTACTCTGTGATGTTCAGTTTAGTTCATTTCTTGGCCAGAAACAGCAAAACTAATGGAATTTCATGAAAAATAATAAGGAATTTGAAGCAAAATATGAGTTTGGAAGTGTCAGGCTGCTGTGTTTAAGCTATAAATCTTCATTTGTCAGACAAAATGAGCAAAAATGAACAAAAGAATCAACAAAATCAGCAGAAATCAACAAAATAATCAACAAACTGTGACAAATATAAACAAAAATATCAACAAAATTAACTAAAGTACAGCTTATGTTTAACTCTGTTCACTCTGTGATGTTCAGTTTAGTTCATTTCTTGGCCAGAAAAAGTCAAATTAAGGGAATTTAATTAAAAATAATAATGAATATGACCCTGAACATGAGTTTACAGTGTCAGGCAGCTGAGTTTAAGCCATAAATCCTCATTTCTGAGACCAAATGAGTAAAAATGAACAAAAGAATCAACAAAATCCACAGAAATCAACAAAATAATCAACAAACCGAGACAAACATTAACAAAAAATATGAACGCAATGAATAAAATAATGAACAATATGAGCAAAAATGAATAAAATCAGCAAAATGAACTAAACAACCAACACAGTCAGCAAAATAATCAGCTGAGACGAATATAAACTAATATATCAACAAAAATAAACCAAGTACAGTTGATGTTTAACTCTAGTCACTCTGTGATGCTCAGTGTAGTTCATTTTTTTTGCCAGAAACAGTAAAATTAAGGGAATTTTATTTAAATAATAATGAATATGACCCTAAACTTGAGTTTGAAAGTGTGAGGCAGCTGAGTTTAAGCTATAAATCCTCATTTGTGAGACAAAATGAGTAAAATTATCAACAAACTGAGAAATATAAACAAACATATCAACGAAATTAACCCAATATAGTTGATCTTTAACTATATTTACTGTGATGCTCAGTTTAGTTCATTTCTTGGCTAGAAACAATCAAATTAAGGGAATTTAATTAAAAATAATAATGAATATGACCCTAAACATGAGTTTGAAGTGTCAGGCATCTGTGTTTAAGCCATAAATCCTCATTTCTGAGACCAAATGAGCAAACATGAACAAAAGAATTAACAAAATCCACAGAAATCAACAAAATAATCAACAAACCGAGACAAACATTAACAGAAAATATCAACGCAATGAATAAAATAATGAACAATATGAGCAAAAATGAATAAAATCAGCAAAATGAACTGAACAACCAACAAAATCAGCAAAATAATCAGCTGAGACGAATATAAACTAATATATCAACAAAAATAAACCAAGTACAGTTGAAGTTTAACTCTGTTCACTCTGTGATGCTCAGTGTAGTTCATTCTTTTGGCCAGAGACAGTAAAATTAAGGGAATTTTATTTAAAATAATAATGAATATGACCCTAAACATGAGTTTGGAAATGTGAGGCAGCTGAGTTTAAGATACAAATCCTCATTTGTGAGACAAAATGAGCAAAATAATCAACAAACTGAGACAAATATAAACAAATATATCAACGAAATTAACCAAGTACAGTTGATGTTTGACTATATTCACTCTGTGATGCTCAGTTTAGTTCATTTCTTGGCCAGAAACGGGGAATTTAATTCAAAATAATAATGACTATGACCCTAAATATGAGTTTAGAAGTGTCAGGCATCTGTGTTAAGCTATAAATAATCATTTCTTGGACAAAATGAGAAAAAAAAAAAAAAAAATCAACAAAATGAGCAGAAATCAACACAATAATCAACAAACCGAGACAAACATTAACAAAAAATATCGACGAATGAACAAAAATGAACAAAATAATGAACAATATGAGCAAAAATGAACAAAATCAGCAAAATAATCCACTGAGACAAATATAAACTAATATATCAACAAAATGAACCAAGGACAGCTGATCTTTCACTGTCTTTATTCTGTGATTCTCAGTTTAGTTCATTTTTTGGCCAGAGACAGTCAAATTAATGATATTTAATTCAAAATAATCATAAATCAGACCCTAAACATGAGTTTACAGTGTGATGCAGCTGAGTTAAAGCCATAACTGTGCTTCTTTTCAGACAGAAGGAGGCAGTGGATGGCAGATGAGTGGAGGGCTGCGTTTGTGACCTGGATAAATGTGATGGTGTCATTTCTACCTGCTCTGTTTGGTCACTAAACACCTGTAAACCCCCCCCCCCCCCCCCCTTCATCTGCTGTTAGTGTTTGAACCCTTGTGCATCCCCTGCTGAATTCACCCTGTTTTTCTGTTTGTTTTGTTTGTTTTTTTCTTACTTTTTCGGCTTTCCTCGTACATCTCCGCTGCTTGTTCGTCCTCAGCTCCAGACGCTCATGGTTATCGATCCGCACTTTGATCAGTTTTTATCCCCATCGGCGGGTTTGTGGTCCTGCTCGATAACTTCTCAGCATCTCAAACACACAAACCAAAAAAAAAAAAAAAAAAAAAAAAACACAATGAAAAAATAAATATGTAAATAAATTAATCCACTTTTCTTTGCAGCTGCGGATCAATTCAGCGGTTCTTCTGTTTGAACATCCGACATGAACAGAGGAGGAGAAAGAAAAAAGTGGAAAAAAAGGTAGAAAAAATTAAATAAATCCACAAACATCCACAGAGGAAATAAATTCCGCTTCTTTTTTCAGCTTGGACTCACTAATCTGACTCCATCTATCCATCCAGCTCTCTCTCTCTCTCGCTGTTGGTCGGTGTCTCTCTACCACACTCTCTCTCTCCCAATTGGGGATTAAATGGGAAAAAAAAAACTGGTTGTGTTAAAGGGGAGGGCATCTGGAGAGGAATTAAAGGCGCAGACAGCAAAAATCTGACTGCAGGGGCTCGGACTAAAAATAGACCCAAACGCACACATTTACAACAATCATATTTTAAATAAATAAATAAATAGAAATGCACAAAATTTGGGCTCAAATTATTAAAAGCAAGATTATTATTATTATTATTATTATTATTATTATTATTATTATTATTATTATTATTATTAATTTATTTATTTTTTATCAACATATGTGATTTTTTTCATGAATATTACAGAACTTGTTGCAGCCGGAACATATTCATCTCTGCAAAAATTGACCAATGATAGGATCTGAACAATTAGATCAGTCAAATACAGGTTGTGTATAAAAGAAATATAAAAGAAAAAGAAGGGTTAATAATCTTTATTGGTCAGTATATAGTTTACGAGTGTCCAAAAAAAAAAAAAAAGTTATAACAAGGTCAACATTCTCCTCTATAAATGAACACAATAATCAACAGTGTGGCACAAAAATAAACAAAATCAAACAAAATGAGAATAAAACTGACAAAGTGATTGATAATATGACACAAAATGAATTAAATAGGTGACAAAATTAAACAAAATGAGTATAAAACTGACAAAGTGATGCAATGACACAAAATGAGATAAGTGTCAAAATTAAACAAAAAAAAAACAAAAAACAAAAACCCACACACAAAAATGTATATATATATATATATATATATATATATATATATATATATATATATATATAAAATATACAATATACAAAATTTCCTAAATTATCTTATTACCTAAACATTTTGGTAGATCACAAGTAAATATCAATAAAAGGATAAATAATAATCAACAAATTAACACAAATGAGACAAATATAAACAAAACTTTTTTTTTTAAATTACCAAAATGAAAAAAATAGAAATTTATTAAAATGTCAACAAAATGACAGAAAACTGAAGACAATACGGAACAAAAGAAGACAAATATAAACAAAAAAATCAAAAAAATTAAAAAAGAATGAACAAAATAATCGACAAAATGAGCAAAAATGAA
The DNA here is from genome assembly GCF_902148855.1 of Sphaeramia orbicularis. NCBI lineage: Eukaryota > Metazoa > Chordata > Actinopteri > Kurtiformes > Apogonidae > Sphaeramia > Sphaeramia orbicularis. The sequence continues at coordinate 7,350,851 of NC_043963.1, forward strand.
AACAACGAAATGAGACAAATAAAAACAAAAAAATTAAATTCAACCAGAATGAACAAATAATACAAATTTCTTAAAATATCAGCAAAATGACAGAAAAATGAACAAAATATTGAACAAAATGAGACAAATATAAACAAAGAATCAACAAAATTTAAAAAGAATGAACAAACTAATCAACAAAATGAGCAAAAATGAACTGAAATGAAGATTTTTTTTTTAACCAAAATATGTGATTTCTTAATGAATATTACAGAACTTGTTGCCGCTGGAACATATTCATCTCTGCAAAAATTGTCCAATGATAGGATCTGAACTATTAGATCAGTTAAATGCAGGTTGTGTATAAAAGAAATATATAAAAAAAAAGAAGGGTTAAAAATCTTTATTGGTCAGTATATAGTTTACGAGTGTCCAAAAAAAAAAAAAAAGTTATAACAAGGTCCACATTCTCCTCTATAAATGAACACAATAATCAACAGTGTGGCACAAAAATAAACAAAATCAAAGAAAAATGACTATAAAACTGAAAAAGTAATTGATAATATGACAAAATAAGTGTCAAAATTAAACAAACAAACAAAAAATTCCTAAATTATCTTATTACCTAAACATTTTGGTAGATCACAAGTAAATATCAATAAAAGGATAAGTAAAAATCAACAAAATGAGCAAAAATGAAACAAATATAAACGAAACTTTTTTTTTTTTTAATTACCAAAATGAAAAAAATAGAAATTTATTAAAATGTCAGCAAAATGACAGAAAAAATGAAGAAAATAAAGAACAAGAGAAGACAAATATAAACAAAAAAATCAAAAAAATTAAAAAAGAATGAACAAAATAATCGACAAAATGAGCAAAAATGAAAACAACGAAATGAGACAAATAAAAACAAAAAAATTAAATTCAACCAGAATGAACAAATAATACAAATTTCTTAAAATATCAGCAAAATGACAGAAAATGAACAAAATATTGAACAAAATGAGACAAATATAAACAAAGAATCAACAAAATTTAAAAAGAATGAACAAACTAATCAACAAAATGAGCAAAAATGAACAACAAAATGAAACAAATATAAACAAAATATTTGAATTCAACAAAAATGAAGAAAATGATTAAAAATAAGTAAAAAAAAAAAAAAAGAATCAACAAAATGACACAAAAATGAACAAAATACTGAACACAATGAAACAAATATAAACAAAAAAATCAAGAAAATAACAAAATAATTTAAAAAAATAGCAAAAATGAACAACAAAATGAAACAAATATTTTTTTTTAATTTAATTTAACCCAAATGAATAAAATAATCTACAAAAAATGACAAAAATGAACAAAGTACTGAACAAAATGAGACAAATATAAACAAAATATCAATAAAATTAAACAAAAATTAACAAAATAATGAGTAAAACGAGCAAAAACGATCAGTTTCAGGTAGTTGTTGGTGGTTCATATTATCACAGGTTTTTAAAGGCTAGTTTGCAGATGTAAACATTTTCATAATGTTACTTTTTTCACTGTTTTCATTAACATTGCTCCGACCTGTTTGAGACCATATTGTTCTGAATGTGGAACCTGAACAAAAATGAGTTGGACATCAGTGACTTAAACATTGATCTGACTCTACATCATCAGAACAAGAACTTGGTGAAAACTTGGACAGAAATAGAGGCGTCCCTCTGGAAGCGGGTCAACCTGGACTCACATGACCTTCCTCCATCGCTCCACAGTCCAATCATGAGGCTGTGTTTTCTAATTAGTCTCCATGATGAGTGGTTTTCTTCAGGCTACGCAGCTGTTTATCCCAATCCCATGAATTCTACATTTACAGCGCTGGAAAGAAGTTTATGTCAACCACATGCATTTATGATACGTTAAATTAAAAACCACTCTGAAGTCACTGAAGTCTGCCAAGTAGAATTTGAGCAAAATGAACAAAATAATCAAGAAAATGACACTAAAAATGGTCCAAATATTCAACATGAGGAAACTGAACAAGATAATCAATAAAATGACACTAAAAATGGTCCAAATATACAACAACATTAGGTAACTGAATAAAATGATCAACAAAATGAGACGAACATGAATAAAAACATCAACAAAATTACAAAAACGAACAAAATAAGAAAAAATGGACAAATTAATCAACAAAATGAGACTAAAAATGGTCCAAATATTAAGCATGAGGAAACTGAACAAGATAATCAATAAAATGAGCCTAAAAATGGTCCAAATATACAATAACATTAGGTAACTGAATAAAATGATCAACAAAATGAGACGAACATGAATAAAAACATCAACAAAATTAACAAAAATGAACAAAATAAGCAAAAACTGACAAATTAATCAACAAAATCACACTAAAAATAGTCCAAATATTAAACAGCACGAGGTAACTGAAAAAGGTAATCCAAAAAATTTGATGAACATGAATAAGAACATCAACAAAATTAACAAAAATGAACAAGCAAAACTTAATAAAATAATCAACAAAATGGGACAAAAAATGGTCCAAACATTCAATATGAGAAAACTAAACAAGATAATCAATAAAATGAGACTAAAAATTGTCTAAATATTCGAAAACATAAGGTAACTGAACAAAATGATCAACAAAATGAGATGAACATGAATAAAAACATCAATAAAATTAACAAAAATGAACAAAATAAGCAAAAATGGACAAATTAATCCAACAAAATGAGACTAAAAATGGTCCAAATATTGAACAGCACGAGGTAACTGAAAAAGATCATCCAAAAAATTAGACAAACATGAATAAAAACATCAACAAAATTAACAAAAATTAACAAACTAAGAAAAATTTTTTTAAAATGAGCAAAAATTTATAAAATAATCAACAAAATGAGACAACAAAATGGCATAAATATTCAACAATATAATGGAACTAAATAATATAATCAACAAAATGAGAAGAACATGAATAAAAACATCAACAAAATTAACAAAAATGAACAAAATAATCAATACAATTAGCAAAAAAAAAAACACAAAAAAGTCAACAAAATGACACTAAAAATGGTCCAAATACTCAGCATGAGGAAACTGAACAAGATAATCAATAAAATGAGCCTAAAAATGGTCCAAATATACAATAACATTAGGTAACTGAATAAAATGATCAACAAAATGAGACGAACATGAATAAAAACATCAACAAAATTAACAAAAATGAACAAAATAAGCAAAAACTGACAAATTAATCAACAAAATCAGACTAAAAATAGTCCAAATATTAAACAGCACGAGGTAACTGAAAAAGGTAATCCAAAAAATTTGATGAACATGAATAAGAACATCAACAAAATTAACAAAAATGAACAAGCAAAACTTGATAAAATAATCAACAAAATGGGACAAAAAATGGTCCAAACATTCAATATGAGAAAACTAAACAAGATAATCAATAAAATGAGACTAAAAATTGTCTAAATATTCGAAAACATAAGGTAACTGAACAAAATGAGATGAACATGAATAAAAACATCAACAAAATTAACAAAAATGAACAAAATAAGCAAAAATGGAAAAATTAATCAACAAAATGAGACTAAAAATGGTCCAAATATTCAACAGCATGAGGTAACTGAAAAAGATAATCCAAAAAATTAGACGAACATGAATAAAACATCAACAAAATTAACAAAAATTAACAAACTAAGAAATTTTTTTTTAAAAAATGAGCAAAAATTGATAAAATAATCAACAAAATGAGACAACAAAATGGCATAAATATTCAACAATATAATGGAACTAAATAATATAATCAACAAAATGAGAAGAACATGAATAAAAACATCAACAAAATTAACAAAAATGAACAAAATAATAAATAAAATTAGCACAAAAAAAATAAATAAAATAAAATCAACAAAATGAGACTAAAATTCGTCCAAATATTCAGCATGAGGAAACTAAACAAGATAATCAATAAAATGAGACTAAAAATTGTCTAAATATTTAACATTAGGTAACTGAAAAAAATGATCAACAAAATGAGACGAACATGAATGAGACAAACATGAATCGAATCAAAATGAGACAAACATGAATCGAATCAAAATGAGACAAACATCAACAAAATCAACAAAACTGAATAAAATAAGAAAAAATTGAAAAATTAAACAATGAAATGGGCAAAAATGAGCAAAATAATCAACAAATTGAAACAAATATAACAAAATATCAATGAAATTAACCAAAATGAACAAAATAATCAATGAAATGAGCAAAAATGAAGAAAACAATCAACAAATTGAGAAGGAAATCAACAAAATAATCAACAAACTGAGACAAACATTAACCAAAAAATCAAAAAAATTAAACAAAAATGAACAAACTCAATAAGATAACCAAAAATCAACAAATGATCAACAAAATGAGCACAAATGACCAAAATAATCAACAAAATCAGCAAAAATTTACTGATTAATCAACAAAATGAGACTAATATACACAAAACATCAACAAAATTTAACAATGAGACACAAATAACAAAAATATCAATAAAATGAACTAAAATGAACAAAATAATCAATGAAATGAGCAAAAATGAAGAAAACAATCACAAAATGAGAAGAAAATCAACAAAATAATCAACAAACTGAGACAAACATTAACCAAAAAAGCAACAAAATTAAACAAAAATAAACAAACTCAATAAGATAAGCAAAAATCAACAAATGATCAACATAATGAGCACAAATGACCAAAATAATCAACAAATTCAGCAAAAATTTACCAATTAATCAACAAAATGAGACAAATATACACAAAACATCAACAAAATGAAACAAATATAACAAAAATATCAATAAAATGAACTAAAATGAACAAAATAATCAATGAAATGAGCAAAAATGAACAAACTAATCAACAGACTGAGACAAATAAACAAAAAAACTCAACAAAATTAAACAAAAATGAACAAAATCAATAAATAAGCAAAAATCAACAAACGATCAACAAAATGACAAAAATAATCAACAAAATGAGCAAAAATTAACTAAATAATCAACAAAATGAGACAAATATACACAAAACATCAACAAAATTAAACAAAAATGAACAAAATCAATAAAATAAGCAAAAATCAACAAACGATCAACAAAATGACAAAAATAATCAACAAAATGAGCAAAAATTAACTAAATAATCAACAAAATGAGACAAATATACACAAAACATCAACAAAATTAAACAAAAATGAACAAAATCAATAAAATAAGCAAAAATCAACAAACAATTTTAAAAATGAGCACAAATGACCAAAATAATCAATAAAATCAGCACAAATTTACTAAATAATGACCAAAATGAGACAAATATACACAAAACATCAACAAATTAAACAAAAAGTTGACCAAAACATCAACCAAAATGAACTAAATAATCAACAAACAGACAAACAGAACCATAAACATCCTCATCTTTACACGTCTCTATGGTTCTGATTCTTTGGGGTTAAACTGGTTGTTATGGCGTTACCGTGGCGTTACCGTGGCGTTACCGTGGCGTTACCGTGGCGTTACCGTGGCATGCCTCGTATCCAGGGGCTCTCCTCTGTTGTCCCATTGGTTCTGGAGGGATTAGATATCCCATCAGCCCCTGAGGCGCCTGAGGGGGAAGCCCACCTGTGTGGAGCTGCTGATAAGAGGCAGAGGTGGACGCAGATGCACTCCAAGATAAGTAGAAGCTTTAGGAATCTGATGAAACGACGACCTTCAGCACAGACGACAAGGTGAAGGACGGAAACACACCTGAGACACACGGTTTATGAGAAGAGGGACACCAGCAGAACCCACATGAACCAGGAGGGACATCAGCAGAACCCACATGGACCAGAAGAACTAAGAGGGACACCAGCAGAACCCACATGAACCAGAAGAACTAAGAGGGACACCAGCAGAACCCACATGAACCAGAAGAACTAAGAGGGACACCAGCAGAACCCACATGAACCAGAAGAACTAAGAGGGACACCAGCAGAACCCACATGAACCAGAAGAACTAAGAGGGACACCAGCAGAACCCACATGAACCAGAAGAACTAAGAGGGACACCAGCAGAACCCACATGAACCAGGAGGGACATCAGCAGAACCCACATGGACCAGAAAAAACAGGAATAATCCACAAAATAAGACAGAGAAGAACTGAATAATCAACATGACAAAATTATTTTAACACTAAAAATACAACATGAACAAACTGACAACTTTAACAAAAACAAAAGAATAAAAAGACCCAAAAATGAGCAAAATGAGCTCATTACCTCCACCAAGGAGGTTGTGTTGTCATCAGGAATCGTCTGTTTATTTGTTTGTTTGTTTTGTTTTCAAGAAAACTCCAAAAGTTTCAGTAAATGTTGATTCTGGAACAAAGAACAAAGGATGAAAGTTTGGTGGAGATGGGGGGGGGGGGGGGCTGACCTGCCTAGGTGGAGGTCTGTGCTCTCCTCCTCCTTCTCTCTCTCCTCTTCCTTCTTTCCCTCCTCCTCTCCTATTTTCTCCTCCTCTTCCTTCTCT
>NC_043963.1:7357912-7475547 GCF_902148855.1 Sphaeramia orbicularis
GAGACAATCACAATCCAAAAAGACATGACAAACTGTGAAGCTGAACTGCAGCACTGTGGTTCTGTTATCTGTCAAATGTTCATTGTGGTCAGTTTCAGATGCTGCAGCTCTTTATAATTCATAGTTTGAGTTCTTGTTTGTTCAGTATGAATTGTCAGCCTTGTAAATCCAAGCTGGACTGACTGTAATATCCTGACCAAGGAAAATCAAATTCTCATTTTGTGCAGTAATCTACACCTGGCTTTATGCCTCCGTCCATAATATATAATATAATAGTAATGTAAATGTCATCTAAAATTAATGTTTATTTGCAACATAGTTAGCAAAAACTATACTGATCAAAAACAAATTATTTTAGCAAAAAAAAGTCTGTCATGTTTTGAATGTCTGGGTTGCCAGAAATTTGTGATGTTAAAATGGGGTCACGAGCCAAAAAGGTTGGAAACACTGTTGTAACTGATTTCCTGCTAAAACTCATCAACTGAGAACAAGAACCAAATCATTAAAATTATTATTAGAACTACTGGACAAAAAATGTACAGTCTGAATTTCTGAAAAGGTTCAGTGTTCATCCACACACCATCAATGACTTTGTTTTAGTCCGGTGATTCTAATTAGCGTTCTTAACATTTTCCGATACAAATGTCTGAGGGAAATGTACTTGTATAGACTAGACCACTACAGTTTTTAAAGACCATAATAATGATAGTTTGGAGCAGGAAAAAAATGTGATTAATCAGCTGATAGCTTAATGTCCTACCGACAAAAATTTTGGCTTTGAAATCTATTAAGGATACCTGAAACTGGCTGCTTTCACGAGTAAACCTGAATTACTGACCATCAAACTATTGCCGCGTTTCCACTACATGGAACCGGCTCGACTCGACTCGGGAATCAGATACTATTCCTGTAGACTGTTTCCATTACAGGATACTACCCACTTTACAGTACCTGGACGTCATAGCGATGTGGCGCATTACTTCCGTGTTGCCTGCTCAAAGTTGCTGATCACTCGTTGCGTGTTGTCTCGTCAAGCTCATGCTGAATTTTTACGTCAGCCACCAAAGACTGAATCTCCTGACTTAATGGTGTAGTTTTGTGGGCTGTTATCATGTGGATTAACCTACTGCTATGTTTACTGTAAACTTCCGCATCTAATTTTGTAAAACAGCGGGTCACAGAGACGACTCTCTGACCAATCAGTGGTCTGCAGTGTTTACATGTCACATTTTACTGTCTGGTTCTCATTCCTGGAACTCAGTGTAGGTGGTACCAAAAAAATAGTACCAGGTACCAGATTTCAGGTCCTTTTCATAATGGAAACACAAAAAAGCCGAGTTGAGTCAAGCCGGTACCACGTAGTGGAAACGCAACATAAAAGTAATTAATCAATAAATGTGGAGAAAATGTGGAATAGGAGTGTTTTTATCATTTGTCTTTCATATTATTTTTCCTCAAAGTCAATATTTTCAAACAAGAAACCTAAAATGATCAGTTTGTATTGACTTAGACTGCTTTGACTGGTCAAAGTTGGGGAATTGTCCAGATTAATTGGCCAAATCCATTAATTAGCCTGTCTCTACCACAGACACAACAACCACAGAGGTTTTCTGATAAAAACATTGATGACTGACACTTTGAATATCCAATAAGATTGTAGAGTTCGGAGGCTCTGACCTGGGAGAAGCTGAGGCTTTGAACGTCGGCTCCGTTGATCTTCATTATAGCGTCCCCTGGCTGAAGCGAGGGGCACATCCTCCGATCCCAAACCCGCTCACGACAGCCAGCTGCCTCCTTGCCCCCCCGCCGTGACGCTAAACCCCAGCCCTCCGCCGTCACTGCGCCCAAGGGCCACTGGCACTAGCTCCCCCCCAGGGGCCGACCCCGGTGACCCTGCACCAAGCGGGAGCGCAGCCCTCTGCAGGCGGAGGAAGGGGGCACTTGGTGATTGGCAGGACATCCGTTAAAGCCGCAGGGTGGGACGTCCCTGGGCGGCGTGAGGGCCAGGGATGTCTGGGGCATCGGCGGGCGCTGGACGGGAGCGCCGGGGGGAGTGGACGAAGTGGATGGGTTGGTAGCGGTGGTGGGGCTGGTGGAGTTCTGATGGAGGCCGGTCTCGGGCTGAGAGAGGGGCAGTTTGGACAAAGTGGGGAGGACGAGGAGGTGATGGGCAGCGTGGAGGAGGAGATGGGGAGCGTGGACGTCGACAGGTCGCTCTCTGAAGACTTGGAGCTCTGGTGGTGGAGGAGGGAGGTGGAGGACAGAGCGGGGAGGGTGCTACTGTTGTAACGAATCAGAGACGACCTGAGGAGAATGAAAAGGACCCCAGAGTTTAGAGTCGACCTCTGACCAAGTAAAAAAACAAACCACAAAGTCACTGAAATAATTTAGTACGAAAACTACTGTATCATTACAAGCACATATCTACATGTTCACTCTTAAAACAAATGTGTCCATTAAACCCACTCATGTTACAGCTGACTTTTCCCGTTGCAGCTTATTTTGAAATTGAAGAAAATTTCACAATGCATTAAACTGTATTGTCAAATACAGACTTTACAGAACCTAAAAATGTTAATGGGACTGTCAGAGTCCTTTACAGAGTAATATGAAGACACTGTTAAGTTAGTTGGCTTTATTGTGGAGGTTTTTTAATATTATCTGTCAATTCTTAGGAGTTTATTCCAGGGAGCTTTTCATGTGACTTACACAGACCTCAACATATAATGAAGAAACCTACTACCTAATGAACCATTTTCATGTTCTAATATGCAAGATGATGCAGGTAATTCATACATGATTGATATTAGGGGTGTAAGAAAATATCAGTTCTGCAATATATCGTAATATTTCATTTCACAATACTGTATCGATATTAAAAAGTACTGTATGGATATTTTAGGTATTTATTCAAATGCAGATATTGTGGAGGTTCATTTTTGTTTTTTGTTTTATTTTATTTATTATTATTTAACACTCCTTTACTAAATAAAGTTAGTTCCTTTGTTGGGATTGCACAAAAGTAATGTTATGATGTGATTATGAACTAATAGAATATGAACATTTGAAAAGGATCTTAAACTGTAATGTCTGTAAAACATAATTTAAGTTTTAACACAGGAAAATGTTGTGATATAGCATTAATCCTGTGAGATCAAATAAAAACATCTTTAGTATTTGGGCATATTTCTGGTGTAATTCAATTCTTCAAGGAAATAATCATTTAAAAAAAAAAAAGAAACTAACAAAAAATTGCTTTTTTAACAGTATCATGATATATTGTGATATATCGTATCGTGATTCTAGTATTGTGATTGGTATCGTATCGCCAGTCTTGCCAGTACACCCCTAATTGATATAAACACAATGATAGAACCATTTCCAAGTCCTTCACACATTGTTTCAGCATCTAGGAGAAAATATGCAGTCTGCCTAAGCTTGGTGAAATATGTTCTATAATAACAGAAAAAGTGCAGTGTTCTGAAACTCTACTGTTAGAACTCTAATTCGTTCTTTGCTTTCTTTCCTCCAAACATCTGAAGAAGGAACAGTGAGTTCATGGTTTTAAAGTGGAGGAACTTTCCAGTCCCAGACTAACTGACCTTCGTGTTCCAGCACTGGACATGCCGCCGTCAGAGTCACTGTGATTGGCTGATCTCTCTGGAGGTGGAGGTGGACCCAGCGGTGGGTCAGAGGATGTTGGCGTAGGTGGGCCTGTCAGGCCATTGTCATTGGTTGAGCTGCGTAGGAGGGCGGGGTTTGGCCTAGACCTGGATTAAGAGTGAAGGACAGTTGGTTGTAGTTTATCAAATATTTGAAATGGACTGATGCACCCTGTAGTTACTATCTCCTGGTGTACATATATTTATATCATATGTATTCAATGTTTTGTGGCTGGTTATACACAGGATTTTGTTAAATGTATGTTTCAAACACAGACTGAGAAATTATTGAGTTATTACATTTTGACAGAGCACTTTAATTTCCACCTGTCTGTCCTTTACAACACTCAGGCTGGAACATTCACAGACCAACTGAATTTATTGTAAATCATCTTATTCTACTCAGTCAATGAAACCAGTGCATTCTGGTAAGTAAATAGAGCCAGTAAGTAAAATATACTAATAATATACTATACTCCAGGAAAAGATGCTAAATAATTGAGTCAGAGTAAAGTAATTTTACATGATATGTTGTAAAAAGTAGAAAACATTTTTTAATCAGTAACAAACAGATTATAACTGTTATATTATTACAACTATACAAACAAAACAGTGTCATATGTCCAGTATGTCTCCTTTGTGATCTTAGTGACTGTTAAAAGCAGCAGTTTGAAGTATCACTGCAACAGAAAACACTAATGTTTTAAGCAGTCAATCCTATCAAACCTGCCCTGAAGATGCACAAACTGAGTGAAAACTGACAATAAATATTGTTGAAATGTTACAGACTTCTACTTCGTTTGTCATGTAATACAATTAGTCGGCCACTTCAGGATAGTGTTCTTTTTCAAAGTATTTTATTGAAGTTTCCAGTATTATGACAACAGCATTGTATGCATTAACAGCCGATCAAATGGAAAAATAGATTTATTTATTTAAGTTTTGGTGTACAATGTTGTAGCACCATAATGGATAAAGTAACAAGTATTAAAGTATGTCTAAACTGTCACATGTGGAGTGCCCCAGGGTGTGGTATTGGTACTTTGTCTTTTTCAGTCCCTGTTTGGCCCCAGGTGGTGATTATTAGCTGAAAATATTCTAATTTATGTTGAACAAATAACTATATAAATATATGCTTCGTTAAATCATTTTAAGTGACAACAGCACAGGACTAGAAAGTGTTACATAAAAAGCAACTATACTGTTTTTCTCAAAGTCCTGTGAGCTTTATTTTTTATTTATTTATTTAATTTATTTCGAACATGTAAACAAACAAAATAAATGAACAAAATAAAATAAGACAAAAACAAAATAACATTTAAATGAACAGAATCTATCTTCAAGTATGTGTCTGAATTTGCATGGTTGAAAAGGAGTAGGAAGAAGTATAAACTTAACTTTATTATGCGATATGTACAAATGCCATGACACCATAATGATATAAAAAGTAACAAGTATTAAAATATGTCTAAACTCTCCTTGTGTGGAATACCCCAGGGCTCAGTATTAGTACTTTGTATTTTTGAGTTTCTTTTAGCCCGAGGTGTTGCTTATTAGCTGATGATTCTCATTTACAAATGACAATTTACTAATACCATAAATATTGCTTAGTTAAAAAAAATGCAACTATAGCAGAAGACTAGAATCTATTCAATTAATAGCATCTTATGATGTTTTTCTCAAAGTCCTGTGAGCTTTATCATGCAATGTTCATATCAAAAACTAGAAAAGCACTTGGAGAGCGCAGACCTTCGCCAAGGCAGATCAGTTCCCCCCCCGATCACCACCAAAATTTAATTATTTTTTCCTTGTGCCAGTATCAACATTTCCTGAACATTTCATCAAAAATCCTTCCATAACTTTTTGAGTTATCGTGCTAACAGTCAAACAAACAGACAAACCCCGATGAAAACATAACCTCCTTGGTAATAAGGTGATGTTTTGTACTGACCTGGCGTGCTGCCGTTGGCATCCAGTGTCCGACTGTAGGTGAGGTGTGTTAGGCCGCGGGTCATATTGGATGGGTTGGGGGTTCGTTAGGGGTCTGTGGCTGTTGGGCAAGGGTCACGGAAAAATTACATCAGTCAACAAATCCAAATTTCTCAAACCAAAAAGTTCAAATAATTGTAAAGTAAGAACGCACCGTCTCCAGACTCTGCTTGGGACATCCGTCAGGGTTGTAGAGGGGTATCCTCTCCTCAGCACCACGTCCACACTCTGACCCATGGGGACCGACTTCAGCATCTCCACCCTTTATGAGAGCGACCCAACACACAGGTGTCGTTGATGTAAACCAGGATGTCGGCTGCAGGACAGACACGACAGTCAGTCTGAAGCTGTACCTTTATCAGGGTGACGCATGTTCAATTTCACACTTTTACACCCAGATCTGAAGTGTGAATGCACTGAAATGAAAAACGTAACCTGAAAATTAGGTTCTTTGTGTTAACAAGCAACAAAACCAACAGTGTCAAACCATTGTGAACAAAAAAAAAAATCTTAAAATGATTGTGTGTTGTTTTCTGCAGTGAATTTGCTCCCAGATTCTTTAAAGGAGTAATATTTTGCTTTTTTAAAATGGATTCAAACATTTCCCTGTGGTCTCTATAAACTGTAAATGCTCTGCTCGGGTCTGAATTCTTCATTAATTCAACTCCACAGGTCCATCTTCAGCCCTATTTCTGAGTAATGACACCAGAAAGGTCATTTTTAGCGCTGGCCCTTTAAATGCACATGAGCCACTTCAGGCCCCGCCCCTCCAGGTTGTTGGCTGTGCTGCTCTGTCCCGTTCAACCAACAACTGAACATTTTAGGGAATCAGCTCCAAGTTTGGACATATTTTCAGTTTTTACTACAACCACTGCTGCTGACAAACAATTATGTCGTACTCGGAGAAATGTTCGTCAGAAGTCTGGACCTTATATGTGCAAATGTCGTGATGTAACTAGTTAAAAACGTAACAAATTAAGCAGGAATTGAAACGAGTTGTAGAAATCCACTTGACTTTTGAAAAAAATGAATATAAAGATAACTTTGCAGCACCTGGAGGGTTCACATGAAAAACAATTAATGCATCCAGTTTTTTTGGTTTGCATATTTCAGTTCCTTTTCTTTTTCTTTGCCTTTGACTTCAGTAAAGAAATACTTAGAGGTCCATGTTTTATTAAAACTCTGCATTTTGAATCAGGTCTTTTTTTTGCCGTTAGCTGACATCTTCCTGGGGTGAAACTGACCAACAAACCAATCAGTGCATAAGCCTTATGCTAAGTACAGAATGTATGTGTGGAAAGACGTTAATTTAGCAGCTCCTTCAAAATAAAAGCAGTGCTGTTGTATTGGTTGCATCTGTTAACGATGATATATATTGCATTGATTTTAATTTGCCAATGACCTCATGTGGCCCACGGGCCTTACATTGCCCAGGTCTGGTATATAAGATGTAAATTTCACCACTATCACATCTCACATCACTTTGAAGACAGGTGTTTGAGTTTTAGCCATCACTGATTAGCTCTTTGGAGCCAGAAATAACCATATTTGGATAAAAGGGGTGTGGCTGGGGAGCTAATGCAGCAAAACATTAAACTTCATGAAATATACAAAATCATTTCATAGTATCATTATTACTTATTAACCACAACTACAGTGGAGCTGTCTGTCAAGGAAAATATGTTTTATTCAGTAAATCAATAAATAAATAGATTTGCAAGTGGAAGTCAGAAGGCAGCAAGCTGTCAATCAAACCTGTCAATCAAAGCCAGATATGACAGATTCCAAAGCTCCACTTCACCTCAAATTTTCACCAACAAATCAATAATTTAAAGAGGAACAACTGCAACAGTTAGAAAATTAAATAAATGAGACCAGAATGACTTATGAGGAAAAATTAGCAACTTAGTTATTTTATGTTTATGCATTTGGCAGACGCTTTTCCAAAGAAGAGGGAAGTTTAGAGGGAAGTTTAGTGTAAGTCTATGGAGGTCAGACTCTTATGCAGTATAGTGGCCATAAGTGGTATGACAGTTTGGTCTTTATGATCCAGTCTTTAACAGGATTAGAACAAGTGTCATTAAAAATAATAATGGTCTTAAAACTGTTCTAGTCAACTTTCATTTGTCCCATTTATGAGTGTAATTACAATATTACATGGAATGTTAAATTAATTAATGCTGCTAATGTTAGCACAGGTTGCTAGGATAATGAGTGTATTTCAGTTTGTTTATAGCGATACTAGGAAATATTGATGTTTTTATCTCAATCAGCATGAACAGCACATCTTACAGCTGTAGTCATGGTGTGTCCCAATATTTATGTCCATATAGTGTATAAACATCAATATTTCCTTAAAGTTTAATGGGAGATTTTTCTTCCTCAGTGAGATGTAAAGAAAGTAGATAGTTAGTTGTGGTAGAAAATTATTATTTACGGTCAGAACAAGAAAATATTTTAGAAATTTAGAGGAAGAACATTTAAAATCCTATTCACAGATTAAAAAAAACAAACAAAATTAATGTTGAGAGAAATTAAGTCCAAACCATCTCTGAAGGATTCGGAGGCAAAATAAGAATTTAAACCAAACTAACCAATGCAATGATATTTATCCCAATATTAAACAATATTACAACATTAGTCATTATTGTTTTGTATCCCAGACCCCTGTTAGAAAAGAAACACCTGAATTCAACGTGTCCACATACTTTTGTCCACATAGTGTACCTTCATATACAGTTCTTTAACGGTGTACATTTCTTTGCTGCATCTATAGATTTAAGCTCATATATGTACTTTGTTTGTACTTGTTCTTTTGTGTTCTGTACTTCAACAGTATTTTTATAGTTTTTCTTCAGTGGGTCGTCAGTGTTCAGGTGTTTTCTACCGCCGTTAAAGCCCTCTGGTCTCTTTCCCAGGAGATTTTCACTGTGTGTGTGATACATTCCTGACTATTTATCCTCGATGCACGTGAACAGGTCTCACAGTGTGGGAGAGAAAGGAGGCAGTGTGTGTCGGAAAGATTAAAGAGACTGTGTGTGTGTGTGTGTGTGGATTAGCTGTAGATCATATGATTGTGTGCCTGTGCAAAATAAAGACCTGAAAACCAAACAGCGAGATAATCCTGCAGACAGAAACCACATATTTAAAGCTCGCTCTGTTTTATAACAACTAAATCCACCCCAGTGTCTAAGTCTGCGTGTCCATTTGGAACAGTCGTGTCTTCAAGTCTGGACCCTGGTCTGCGTCTCTGCTCACATCACTGATGTGCAGGTGTTTTCTAGTTTTTTTCCTGAGTTTTCTAGTGTCTGAGATGACAACAGTGGGCCTCGACTTTAGTTCAACAGTTTGGTAAAAACATTCGCCTTCATTTTGTTCCTGAACTAAAGTACATTTTTCAAGTATCTGCACTTTACTTCCTACATTTTAAGATAAATATCTGTTCTCTTTACCCTTCCATTTGTCAAACAACCTTGTGACTTTGTTGACAAACCTTTCAAGGGCGGTATTCCATTATTTTCTTTTTCACTTTGCATCACACTGTGCTTTCCCAACATCGTGCAAATTTCAACCCACATGGACAATAACACCAGACGACTGCCTGGTGCATAGACTGTACAGTATACATGTACAGCACTGGACACGACCAAACAGACCACGGATATGAGAGTATCAGCAATGGTTAAAACAACTGTCACTAATACTGTACCTGTTTTGGGTGCAGTAGTAGTAACAGTATCAGTACCTGTGTACTGTATTAGTAACAGTATTAGTACCTGTTTTTTGTGCAGTAGTAACAGTATTAGTACCTGTGTACTGTATTATTAACCGTATCAGTACCTGTGTGCTGTATTATTAACAGTATTAGTACCTGTGCACTGTATTAGTACAGTATCAGTACCTGTTTTGGGTGCAGTATTAACAGTATTGGTACCTGTGTACTGTATTATTAACGGTATTTGTACCTGTGTACTGTATTATTAACAGTTTTTGTACCTGTGTACTGTATTATTAACAGTATTGGTACCTGTGTACTGTATTATTGACAGTATCGGTACCTGTGTACTGTATTAGTAACAGTATCAATACCTGTTTTGGGTGCAGTATTAACAGTATTGGTACCTGTGCACTGTATTATTAACACTGCTTGTACCTGTCTGTATATTAACAGTATTTGTACCTGTTTTGGTTGCAGCATTAAGAGTATTGGTACCTGTATACTCTTTAGTATACAGTTTTAGTACCTGTTTTGGGTGCAGTATTAGTAACAATAACAGTACATGTGTACTGTATTAGTAACAGTATTAGTACCTGTTTTGGGTGCAGTATTAACAGTATTGGTACCTGTGTACTGTATTATTAACAGTATTTGTACCTGTGTACTGTATTATTAACAGTTTTTGTACCTGTGTACTGTATTATTAACATTATTGGTACCTGTGTACTGTATTATTAACAGTATTTGTACCTGTTTTGGGTGCAGTATTAACAGTATCGGTACCTGTGCACTGTATTATTAACAGTATTTGTACCTGTTTTGGTGCAGTATTATGAACAGTTTGGGTACCTATGTACTGTATTATAAACAGTATTGGTACCTGTTTTGGTGCAGTATTATGAACAGTATTGTTTCTTGTTTTGGTGCAGTATTCTGAACAGTTTGGGGACCTGTGTACTGTATTGTAAACAGTATCAGTACCAGTTTTTGGTTTCAGTATTATGAACAGTATCGGTACCTGTCTTTAGTGCAGTATTCTGAACAGTTTCAGTACCTGTTTTGGTGCAGTATTCTGAACAGTTTTGGTACTTGTCTTTGGTGCAGTATTCTTAACAGTTTCAGTACCTGTTTTGGTGCAGTATTCTGAACAGTTTCAGTACCTGTTTTGGTGCAGTATTCTGAACAGTTTCAGTACCTGTCTTTGGTGCAGTATTCTTAACAGTTTCAGTACCTGTGTTGGTACAGTATTGTGAACAGTTTCAGTACCTGTCTTTGGTGCAGTATTCTTAACAGTTTCAGTACCTGTCTTTGGTGCAGTATTGTGAACAGTTTCAGCACCTGTTTTGGTGCAGTATTCTGAACAGTTTTGGTACCTGTCTTTGGTGCAGTATTCTTAACAGTTTCAGTACCTGTTTTGGTGCAGTATTCTGAACAGTTTCAGTACCTGTCTTTGGTGCAGTATTCTTAACAGTTTCAGTACCTGTGTTGGTGCAGTATTGTGAACAGTTTCAGTACCTGTTTTGGTGCAGTATTCTTAACAGTTTCAGTACCTGTGTTGGTGCAGTATTGTGAACAGTTTCAGTACCTGTCTTTGGTGCAGTATTCTGAACAGTTTCAGTACCTGTGTTGGTGCAGTATTGTGAACAGTTTCAGTACCTGTTTTGGTGCAGTATTCTTAACAGTTTCAGTACCTGTTTTGGTGCAGTATTCTTAACAGTTTCAGTACCTGTGTTGGTGCAGTATTGTGAACAGTTTCAGTACCTGTCTTTGGTGCAGTATTCTGAACAGTTTCAGTACCTGTTTTGGTGCAGTATTGTGAACAGTTTCAGTACCTGTGTTGGTGCAGTATTCTTAACACCTGTGTTGGTACAGTATTCTGAACAGTTTCAGTACCTGTTTTGGTGCAGTATTCTTAACAGTTTCAGTACCTGTGTTGGTGCAGTATTGTGAACAGTTTCAGTACCTGTCTTTGGTGCAGTATTCTGAACAGTTTCAGTACCTGTTTTGGTGCAGTATTCTTAACAGTTTCAGTACCTGTGTTGGTACAGTATTCTTAACAGTTTCAGTACCTGTTTTGGTACAGTATTCTGAACAGTTTCAGTACCTGTCTTTGGTGCAGTATTCTTAACAGTTTCAGTACCTGTCTTTGGTGCAGTATTGTGAACAGTTTCAGCACCTGTTTTGGGTGCAGTATTCTGAACAGTTTTGGTACCTGTCTTTGGTGCAGTATTCTTAACAGTTTCAGTACCTGTTTTGGTGCAGTATTCTGAACAGTTTCAGTACCTGTCTTTGGTGCAGTATTCTTAACAGTTTCAGTACCTGTTTTGGTGCAGTATTGTGAACAGTTTCAGTACCTGTTTTGGTGCAGTATTCTTAACAGTTTCAGTACCTGTGTTGGTGCAGTATTGTGAACAGTTTCAGTACCTGTCTTTGGTGCAGTATTCTGAACAGTTTCAGTACCTGTGTGGTGCAGTATTGTGAACAGTTTCAGTACCTGTTTTGGTGCAGTATTCTTAACAGTTTCAGTACCTGTTTTGGTGCAGTATTCTTAACAGTTTCAGTACCTGTGTTGTGCAGTATTGTGAACAGTTTCAGTACCTGTCTTTGGTGCAGTATTCTGAACAGTTTCAGTACCTGTTTTGGTGCAGTATTGTGAACAGTTTCAGTACCTGTGTTGGTGCAGTATTCTTAACAGTTTCAGTACCTGTGTTGGTACAGTATTCGAACAGTTTCAGTACCTGTCTTTGGTGCAGTATTCTGAACAGTTTCAGTACCTGTTTTGGTGCAGTATTGTGAACAGTTTCAGTACCTGTTTTGGTGCAGTATTCTTAACAGTTTCAGTACCTGTGTTGGTGCAGTATTGTGAACAGTTTCAGTACCTGTCTTTGGTGCAGTATTCTGAACAGTTTCAGTACCTGTTTTGGTGCAGTATTCTTAACAGTTTCAGTACCTGTGTTGGTACAGTATTGTGAACAGTTTCAGTACCTGTTTTGGCGCAGTATTGTGAACAGTTTCAGTACCTGTGTTGGTACAGTATTGTGAACAGTTTCAGTACCTGTTTTGGCGCAGTATTGTGAACAGTTTCAGTACCTGTGTTGAGGGCAGGCGGTCCCAGGTGTGACACTGTACACCTGCAGAAACTCTCGGGGTCGACTTCCTCCGACGATGTTGAAACCGAAACCTCGCGGTCCTTTGGAGAGTCGGGTGTGGATGGAGTACCCCCTCAGCTGACTGGGCTGGTCTGTGAACTCTGGGACTGACACACACACACACATGCACACGCACACGCACACACACAGGACGGATACTGTTTAGATGAACTGATCTGTGAGCAGCTTTAGAAAAAGCCTGAACAGTCTGGATCAGGCACAAACTGTATTCTGAGCTGATGGGAACAGACGACTCAGACTGGACATGGACTCAGTTCTGAATGTGTTTCCTGTTCTACAAAGTTTAAACACTTCTAATATTTGAACTCAGCCCAGTTAGTTCCATGTGCTGTGTTTTTAAGAGTCCATTCACTGAAGAGTTCATGCTAATCATACGTAGGCACAAACACACCCATAACCTTCTGCCCTGGTTTTGTGCTGGAGTGTGTTCGTCCACATTTCAGCAGTAACTGGTCCACACTGAACCCAAACTCCCAGATCCAAAGTCTGTCATGAACGCAGATGCACACACAGACACTCTGACAGTCAGTGACTTTTATAGTTTAACTGCCTGAAACTCAGAGATGACACATGCACTGACCTCAGCTCTTCCATATTTGACTGAAGCTTTTGCACCTGACATCATTAAACATGTGTTCAGCCTCACACTGATGATTACAGACATATACAGGAACAGACAGTGAGTCAGACAGGAGTTTGGATTCAGTCAAACAGATGACACCTGCACCAGCCCACTGTGTAGAACACAGAGGTGTGTGTGTGTGTGTGTGTTTATGATCTGCTTTGGATCTGTTTTTATGTCTGTGATGTTGTGTGTGTGTGTGTGTGTGTGTGTATATACAGTATGAGCAGCAGACCACAGTTTATAAAGATGAATAAACATCCATCCCCATACACACACATACACACACACATATACACACATATACACATATACACATATACACACATACATACATACATCAACACACACACACACATACGTATACATGCACACACACACACATACATACATGCATACATACATACATAATACACACACATGCATGCATACATGCATACATATATACATACATACATACACACATATGTATATACACACATAAACACATATATGCATGCATATACACATACATACATACATACATGCGTATATGCACACACATACTGTATATACATACATACATACATACACACATACATAAACACTTATATACATGCATATATACACAAACATACATACATGCATATATACACAAATACATACATACACACATACATACATCCACATACATTTATATGTACGTGCGTGCACACACACACACACACACACACATATACACTATATGGACAAAAGTATGTGGACATGTTGAATTCAGGTGCTTCTTTCTAACAGGGGTCTGGGATACAAAACAATAATGACCAATGTCAGAATATAGTTTAATATTGTGATAAATATCATTCCATTGCAATATTGATGTTTATAAACTATATGGACAAAAATAATGGGACACATCATGTCTACAGCTGTCAGATGTCCTGTTCATGATGATTTGAGATAAAAACGTCAATATTTCCCAAAGTTTAACGGGAGATTTTCTTATTGAGTTGTGAAGAAAGTAGATGGTTAGTTGTGGTGTGAACTATCCTGTGTGAAAATCTTTCTATTTCCAACAAAAAAGTGAATAACATGAACAAATATGGTACACATGAAAATATGAAATAGCATACAATAATATGAAATGTGTTAAGAGAAATAAGTGCAATTTTAACAATATTCTGCTGTCACTAAATGTTTGTGTGTATTTGTAGATCCACTCTGATCTGTAAGTTCTAATGTACATGTGTAAATGATAAACTGAGGCAGAATATTACAGTTACTTTTCTTAAATTTCAGGTTGTTCACATTTTTTAAAGGATAGTTTGTAAACATTTTCACAGTGTAATTTAACTTTTTTCACTGTTATCATTTTACTGGTCTGACCCACTTCAGGTCATACTGGGCTGAATGTGACCCCTGAACTAAACTGACCCTTGATCTGGACCTTAACTTCTTCTCATAAAGTAGAGTCCACTCAGAGTGGAGTGGGTCTGTGCTGCCCCCTGCTGGTTCTCAAATAAAAACCCTTTAAACTGAACATGGACTTACGTTCTGTACAGGACAGGGTCTCTTTGTTCTGGGTTCGAGGATCCAGCCAGCTGGTCGTCTTCGAGTTATGACTGACAGACACAAACAAGCCTTGTTATCATCAGGAATTCACAGGGAATTCTGGGTAATGAAGGAATACTGCAGCTTCAAAATGTGACTTTAAGTCAAATTTGACCAAAGTTAACCACTCAACATAAGAGACTCACAATCATATGCCTCCTTCAAATGACAACTTAAACATTGGATGAAGGAAAACCAAGCCTGTGACCATCAGTAGAGTGTCTTCACTGTGGTGTTCTGTGTGCTTTTATGATGTTTTTTCTTTTTGTCAGCTGTCTTTCCTGTCACCTGCCTAGGGACTACAGATGGAAATTAGCACTGCTGCTACAGTCTGGCATATTTACAGCTGCAATTGTTGTAGATGTTCATTAATATGCACTGTCCCTAATGAATAAATAAATAAATGAAATAATTAAAATTTAGTGTTTTCACAACCTAGTTTGGCTGTTACTGAAGAGCAACTTAAAATGATGAAATTTTTGTTTGTCTGACAATTTAAAAAAAAAATGACGCATCAGTTATATTTATGTATTAATTACCTCCGCCAAGGAGGTTATGTTTTTGCCAGGGTTTGTTTGTTTGTTTGTCTGTCTGTTTGTTTGTCTGTCCGTTAGTGTGCAACATACTCAAAAAGTTATGGACAGATTTGGATGAAATTTTCAGGGTTTGTTGGAAATGGGATAAGGAAGAAATGATTAAATTTTGGTGGTGATCGGGGGTGGGGGGGCCCACGGGGGGGCCCACTGATCAGCCTTGGTGGAGGTCTGCACTCTCCGAGTGCTTCTAGTTAGGTTTATAAATAATCTGATACAAAAAAACATATTAAACAATGTGCATCAAGCTCCATTGGAATTCATTATAAGATAAAGATTAATTTGGCGTAAAATATATTTTACGCCAAATTATAAGAAAAGTTTTAATTGATCAATGATTAGTATTAGCACTAAACTGAGCGCTTGAATTTTTCTAAATGTTCCCAGGGTGAGCTCAGTGAAACCTTTTTTAGTATGGAATGAAAAAATAATAATAATTTCACTGGAAACACTCCTTTAAACACATTTATGTAATATTGTGGATAAAAGATGTTACTGCTTTAGATAAACATCATTGGAGAAGTCATGAATCTTTGGTATGGTCTATATGCCTTTTTTTTTTTTACTTTTTTTTTTTTTTTTTTTTACTATTTTTCTTCAGTTTATTTTACATCATAGTATGTTTTTATGGAAGTTCTTTATTAAGTGAAACTTGTTCCTGGACTGAAATAAGAGATTCCGTATATCAATGGGATGTTACAGGATAAATTAAATTAAATAAAATTAAATTAAATAATATTGCTCACTCTATATAGTATGGCTCTCCTGAGTCACTGAACGCCAGCTCCCAGTTCTCAGGCAGTGGACCCCCCTCCTCCTCCTCCTCCTCCTCCTCCTCTTCCTCTTCCGACTCCTCTTACTCCTTTTCTGTCCCGTCTCGACTCCCCACCGCCGACTCCCACGATTGGCTGAGAGGCAGGCCGGTGGGCGGGGCTCCGGCTGAACCTGCTGAAGAATACAGATAGGAATGAAAAATCCAAGTGTCAGAACCAGTTTCCTGTAGGTCAGGGGGTGTCAAACATGACCCCTGGACCAAAACCAGCCCTGCAAAGTGTTTAATCTGGCGCATGAGATGAATTTGTGAAATACTAAATTTACACTGAAGGTTTTAACAATCAATGGTGTTAAAGTCATTTTTCATTAATCACTTGTCATTTTCAAATGGTTCACACAAGAAAAATAATAGCACAATAACCTATAAATCTGTAAGTAAGAATCTGTTCTTAATTGCTTGCCTGGGTAAATACATCTTAAATAAATATGTAATGACAACTCCAAATTTTTCTTTTTTTTTAATTTTTTTTTATTTAGAGTGAAAAATTAAAATGACATGTTGAAAATTACATTTTCAAACTATCCTTTCACCAGTAAAATGCAAATAGCCTGAACAAATGTGAACAAAGTGAAATTTCTTAAGAAAAATAAGTATAATTTTACCAATATTCTGCCTGTTATTAAATGTTTTGTGTATTTGTAGATCCACTGTGATCTGTAAGTTGCAAATGCACATGTGTAAATGAAGTTGGGGTAAATATTGTTAAAATTACACTTTTAAATTTTTGTACACAAATTTAACAATATTCTGCCTCAGCTTAACATTTACACATGTGCATTACAATTTACAGATGACAGTGGATCTACAAATACACAAAACATTTTAATAACAGGAAGAATATTGGTAAAATTACACTTGTTTTTCTAAAATATTTCAGGTTTTTCATGTTTATTCATATTCCCATTTCTTTGAAGTGATAGTTTGTTAATGTAAACATTTATATGTAATTTTTCTTTTTACACTAAAACAATGACGAAAACTTGGACTTAGTTTCTGGGTTATTGATAGTGTTTTAGTGGTTTGATCTACTTTAGATGATATTGGTCTGTATGTGGAACTTGAACTAATATGATTTTACACCATTGATTGTTAATATCCTCAGCGTAATTTTTTCATTTCACAAATTCACCCTTTGGGCCAGATTGGACCTTTTTTCGGGCCAGTTTTAACTCATAGGACTCGTGTTTGACACAAAATGGTGCAGTTATTTTTATGAGTGTGTATTGGCAAGAATCTGGCGATATGATAAATACTGATGACACTGTTAAAAAGGACATTTTTTTGTTTGTTTCTTTTTTTTAATGATTATTTCCTGGAAGAATTGAATTACACCAGAAATCTGCACAAATACTAAACACATTTTTATTGGATCACAACAGGATTCTGATGCTATATCACAAAATTTTCCTGTTAAAATTTAAATTCTGTTTTGCAGACATTACAGTTTCAGATCCTGTTCAAATGTTCATATTCAGTTAGTTCAGAACTAACATCAGAACATTATTTGTGTGCAGTCCCAACAAAGGAACTAGCATTATTTAATAAAAGAGTGTTAAAAATAATAAATAAATATAAACAAAAAGAAAAGAAAGAAACAGAAATGAACCTCCACAATATCAGCATTGAATAAATACCTAAAAATATTGACAGGTTTTTTTTAATACTGATACAGTATTGTGAAATTAAATATGTGATATATTGCAGAACTGATATTTTCTTACACCCCTAGTTATTTCTTTGTTTAGTATTAGTTGGAGGTGATATTTGTTTGTGTTTTCATACCTGACAGGCCGCTGTCCTCCTCGCTGTTGTCTCCTTCCTCCACTGCTTTCTCCAGGTTACTCAGAGACTTACTCCTCGTCCTGAAGTTCCTCAGCAGGTTTCGATGTTCCTGGTATGTGATCGGAGGACTCTCGGGGCCGATGTGGACTGGGCGGGGCGTACCGTAATAGTTACCTGTAATGGATGAGAATAAAAACAAGTTTTATCAATATATATACATCAATAATGTCAAAATATCAATATGTTTGTGTTTGTTGAAATCTCATCCATGTGTTCGTCTGAACCTGGAGATGAAAAATTTTATACAGGTTTGTCCCATATCTCAGTCCTTGTACATGATCCAGGCCTGGACCAAGGTTATTATCGTTAACAAAAACTAACGAAATGACGAAAACTAGAATTGTAAAAACATTTTCATTAACTGAAATAAATAAAAACTATAATTAAAAGAAAAAAACGATAACTAACTGAAACTGTAATTATGGATAAAATTCCCTTAGTTTTCATCTTTGTCAACGTCGGATTGATACGAAATCGATTTATTTCCTTCAAGCAATTTTAGCTAGCGGCACCATATGATATTAACGGTCCGTCACTTGTGGTTTCCAGTCGTCTTCTGGTTCCCACTCTACCTGGAAACATGGAGACTAAAGCTGGGAGAAAGCAGCAGAGTCCTGTCTGGGGTTTACTTGAATATGACGGCGAAGAAGATAAAAGATATAAAAAAAACTAAAACTAAGCATTTAGAAAATAATGAAAACTAATATAAACTTGCAAACCTGCTCTAAAAACTAATTAAAACTAACTGAATTCGAGAAAAAAGTCAAAACTAAATAAAACTAAACTATAATGAAAAATCCAAAACTATTATAACCTTGGTCTGGACCATCACACAATATGTTTTTAAAAAATCTGATATTTCAGTTAAAATGCTGGAATACCACAAGAATACAGTTGTAACATTAGAACTGATAATTATAGGACAAAAAGTTTAAATTTTCAATAGACTTTATGTCACTAAAGCAACAATTCGATAATAGGCTTCGTATTTTGTCTCCAATTTTCTATTAAGAAATTTAATTCAATAAAAGTGGACAAAATTATCAACAAATGTACAAAAATGTTGAAAATCAACAACAAAATGAACAAAATGATTAAGAAAAGATCAACAAAATGAGCAAAACTTAAAAAAAAAAAAGTAACAAAATGAGCCACAAAACTGAACGAAAATAGATAAAATAATCATCAAAATGAAGAAATGGATAAAATTAACAAAAACTGACAATATAAGCAACAAATTAAACCCAATAATGCACAAAATCATTGAAAAAATGGACAAAATGAGCAACAAAACTGAACATAAATGAACAAACGTGTCCCAATATAGTGTATTTCTGAGCCAAAACAACAAAAACAACAACAACAACAACTTGCCAATGAACCAAACAACACGGAATAAGACGTTAAGGTAAAGAATAAAACCAAACACAAAGGGACTACAGATCAGAACGAGTAAATCCAGTTTTAGAATCTAATGACAGTGAAATCAGTGACAGGTCGGACACATCTTGTTGAGTGTGAAAACATGAATATGGATTCAGGTTCTATTTCCGTCGCATTAATCCCATTGAGATTAATGCAGAGAGCGAGAGACCTCGACAGAGAGTGGGTTAAAAAGAGAGAGAGCGGAGAGAGATGGATGTGGGCCACACTGAGCTGATGAAGCAGGTCTGAGGTTTCAAGGATTAGAGACAAAATCCTCTTTTCCTCCCAAACACTGTTAAAAACATTAAACATCACTCAGGCAGCGAGTTTCCTCCACACTGTAAAAAATGACTTCAGTGGGAACAAAAACGGGTCTGCTGTGTCGTTAAAAGACCTCATTACCCCCGTCTGCAATAATATATTTATTATTATGTATTAACCTTTATTAAAAATCCCCAACGAGATTAAGAACGTCTTTTACAAGGGAGTCCTGGACAAACCACAGTAACGAGATTAAACCATCAGAACACAAATAACACACGTTTAACGATAAATAGTAAGAAAATAAATAAATAAAAATTATGAGCATATTATGAAAACAAGTGAAAGTTATGGAGTCGACCTCAGCAAAAGGAACAGAATGATTCATAAAAGATCAACAAAATGAGCAAAATTATTTAAAAGATATACAAAATAAGGAGGAATTTGAGGAGATGGTTTCTGCTTAATTTCTCTCAACTTTGATTTTGTTTTAAGGAAATTTTGATGTTTATAAACTATATGGACAAAAGTATTGGGACACATTTTGTCTACAGCTGTAAGATGTCCTGTTCATGAGGATTTGACATAAAAACATCATTTCCTTAAAGTTTAATAGTAGATTTTTCTTCCTCAGTGAGATGTAATAATAATAATAATAATAATGGATTGGATTTATATAGCACCTTTCTAGACACCCAAAGCGCTTTACATTATTGACCCATTATTCATTCGCGCTCACATTCTCACTCTGGTGGTGGTAAACTACATCTGTAGCCACAGCTGCCCTGGGGCAGACTGACAGAGATGTGAAGAAAGTAGATGGTTAGTCCTGGTACAAAATTATTATTTACAGTCAGAGCAGGAAAAATATTTTAGAAATTTAGCGGTAGAACATTTAAAATCATAGTCGTGGATTAAAATAACAAAAACAAAAAATTGACAGAAATTAAATAAAAACCTTCTCTGTGTCTCTGTTTTGTGGCAAATTTTAGTGATTATTTTGTGTATTTTTTAAATAATTTTGCTCATTTTGTTGGTCTTTTATATATCATTTTGTTCATTTTGTTGAGGTCCATTCCATAACTTACACTTGTTTTTCGTAATCTGTTCATAAATGTTTTTTTTTTTTTTTTTTTACTAACTATTCATTATTAAACCTGTCTGTTATTTGTGTTTTAATGGTGTAATCTTGTAACTGTGTTTTGTTTTTGCATGAACAGGACATCTTACAGCTGTAGACATGATGTGTCCCAATATTTATGTCCTTATAGTTTATAAACATCAGTATTTCCTTTAAGTTTAATGGTAGATTTTTCTTCCTCAGTGAGATGTGAGTAAAGTAGATGACTGAAGTGGCTAATTTTATGGATTATTTTGTTTATTTTTTTTAAATAATTTTGCTCATTTTGTTGATCTTTTATTTATCATTTAGTTCATTTTGTTCAGGTCAGAGCATGAAAAATATTTTAGAAATTTAGCAGTAGAACATTTAAATCATAGTCATGGATAAAAAAAAATCGTTGAAAGAAATAGTAAAAAAAAAAAAAAAAAGTAAAAACCATCTGTCTCTGTTTTGTGGCTAATTTTATTGATTCTTTTGTTTATTTTTTAATAATTTTGCTCATTTCGTTGAGATGAACTCCATAACTTACACTTGTTTTTCATGATCTGTTCGTAAATGTTATTTTTTTTTTACTAACTATTCATTATTAAACCTGTCTGTTATTTGTGTTTTAATGGTGTAATCTTGTAACTGTGTTTTGTTTTTGCATGAACAGGACATCTTACAGCTGTAGACATGATGTGTCCCAATATTTATGTCCATATAGTTTATAAACATCAATATTCCTTTAAGTTTAATGGTAGATTTTTCTTCCTCAGTGAGATGTGAAGAAAGTAGATGGTTAGTTGTGGTAGGAAATTATTATTTACAGTCAGAGCAGGAAAAATATTTTAGAAAGTTAGAGGAAGAACATTTAAAATAATAGTCATAGATAAATAAAAAACAAAATCAATGTTGAGAGAAATTAAGTAAAATCCATCTCTCTGTCTCTGTTTTGGCTAATTTTATTGATTATTTTGCTCATTTTGTTGGTCTTTTATTCATCATTTTGTTCATTTTGTTGAGATCGACGCCATAACTTGCTCTTGTTTTTCCTAATCTGTTTGTAAATGTTTTTTTTTTGTTTTTTTTTACAAACTATTTATTGTTAAATGTATGTAATTTGTGTTTAATGGTGTCATCTTGTTTTTGCATTAACGATACATCTTAGTTGTAGACATGATTTGTCCCAATATTTTTGTCCATATAATTTATAAACATTAATATGAGAAAAATTAAGTCCAAACCATCTCTGAGGCATTTTAGAAGCAAAGATAACAATTTAACCCAAACTGTCCAATGCACTGATATTTATCCCATAATATAAAACTATTCTGACATCAGTCATTATTGGTTTGTATTCCAGACCCCTGTTAGAAAACAAACACCTGAATTCAAAGTGTCCACATACTTTTGTCTACATAGTGTTTGAATCCAACTTATTTCATATCATTTCATGTTTTCATCTTCATCCGCCTCAGTCTGACCTGGTCGCCCTGTGTGCGGCAGGTGCGTTTGTTTTCGTACCTTTAAACTTGCCGCTCTCCAGCAGAGCCCCCGACTCCTCCAGAGAGAAAACTCCTCGATGGACACGAAGTTGTAGTCGACGCCGGAAATCTCTCCGTCCCGAGGCTGCCTGGTCGTACCTGCAGCCATAAATAAGAGAAGGATTTAGACTAAAGACTAGGGATGTCCCATATTGGCTTTTTTGCCAAAAACCGATATGTCGATATTGTCCAACGCTTAACCCTTTCATGCATAGTGGTCACTACAGTGGACAGCTGTTTAAAGGGGTTCTCTTACGTATTTATGGATTTTGTTGTTTTAGTTCCATATCAGCCAACACAGTGGACGCTTATGTACCATACACTGTAATTCATACCATTACTGTAAATTTGCTGTTCTAGATAAATCTGATTGCACTAACATGTTTGACTGTAAAAAAAAAAAAAAAAAAAAAAAGCTAATTGTTATTAAACTGTAATTAACAGTTTTGTTTGTTTTTTTTCCATATTATCTATATGCAGGTATCGTTAAAATGTGAGAAAACATCAAATTAGCAGCATTAAAAATGTTTTTACCTCATAGCATATCAGTAAATACGTGTTTCTTTGCTTCTAAAATTAAATGCATGATGTCCAGCTGAGTGGACATTTTTGTAATTCCGTGAAAAATAGGTTCATTAAAACAATTCAATCACACTGTTTTTTTTTCATGCCTATAGAGAAATAAAAACACTCAAGAAAAAAATCTTGACTGAGGTTCTCATAATTCGTGCATGAAAGGGTTAATTTCTGATTCCGATATCTACCGATACCGCTGCCGATATATGTGGGATATTAAACTAATTTTAGGTGACATCACATATCTCCTGTCATGGAATTAACACATCATGCCTAATTTTATTGTGATGCCCCATTGGATGCATTCTCAAATGCAACAAGGCTTTCAAAATGTAAACACTGTCTGTGCAAAGAATATACTTCAACTTAAGTTGTGGAAAAATGCCATATTTATGTATTTCTCTCCCTCCCTCCATGAGTCTATTACAGTGTGGCAACTCTACTGTACAATTTTGAAAACTGCACATTTCTTTCAGCTACAAACGATGCTTCATTTACGCATCGATAAATGCCGGCGAAATCAAGGCATTATTTTATCGGTTTTAATGATAGGCAAAAAAAAACGATAACGATATTCACCGATATTATGTTTTTATGCCAATATCGGGCTGATAACATCGGTGGGCCAACGGACATCCCTACTAAAGACCTTTAGAGGACCAGGCATCAAACCACAGTTATAGTGAGAAGTAGGGCTGTGTATTGGTAAGAATCTGACGATACGATACAAATCTCAATACAAAGACCACCATACAATATACCACGATATATCGTGATACTGTTAAAAAGGCAGTTTGTTTCTTTTTTTTTCAAATGATCATTTCCTGGAAGAATTGAATTATGCCAGAAATCTGCACAAATACTGAATACATTTTTATTTGATCGTAACAGGATCTAATGTTATATCACAAAATGTTCCTGTGTTCAAACTTGAATAATGTTTTACAGACATTAGTTTCAGATCCTGTTCAAATGGTCATATTCTATTAGTTCACAACTAACATCAGAACATTATTTTTGTGCAATACCAACAAAGGAACTAACATTATTTAATAAAAGAGTGTTAAATAATAATAAATAAAATATAAACAGAAAAGAAAAACAAAAAAACAAAAATGAACCTCCACCATATCTGCATTTGAATAAATACCTAAAAATATCGATACAGCACTTTTTATCGATACAGTATTGCGAAATGAAATATTGCAGAACCAATATTTCCTTACACCCCTAGTGATAAGTACGTTTATTTCTTATTATGTTTTTTGATTTGTTTGCATCATCAGATAAATATTTATTCCGATTTAATTCCATCAAAGTCGGTGTAAATGAAATTAACAAAATTTGTAGTAAATCATGAAATTATGTCCGATTGGTTTGTCCGTTCTGTCTTTTACATGTTTTCATCTTATTTTTGTCGTCTTTTACATTTATTCCATTTTACACTTTCGTTTCTTTGTAACTTTAGTCACTTTTTCCCATTACTGGGTCTTTAACTTCTTCCTCTTTTGTGGTTTTTACATTTTCAACAGTTTTTTGCAACTTTTACAACACGTTTTGGTTTTTTTGTCCATTCATCATGAAAAAAAAAAAAACTTTTCATCTTTTTTCCATCTCTTATGTTTTTGTCTCAGCTTTGTGATTTTTTTTAAGTTTTCTTTTTTTCCACGTTTTAGGTTTTCATCGTCTTTATACATCATTGACAAAATTTCTCTTACTGCATATCATACATTCTCATCTTGTGCATCTTTTACATTTTGGTCTTTTGTAAAATTTTCATCTTGTGATTTTTTTTTTTAAGTTTTCATCTTTTTCATGTTTTATATTTTCAGCTTATTGCAGCTTTTACATTTTTGTCTTGTATCTTTTATGTTTTTGTCTCAGTTTTGTGATTTTTTTTTTTTTCTTTTAAGTTGTCATCTTTTTCATGTTCATGTTTTCATCTTGTTGAAACTTACATTTTGGTCTTTTTACATTTTCATCTATTGCATGCTTCAATTTTTGTCTTATTTTTCTTTTATGTTTTTGTCTGTTTGTAAAATTTCATCTTATTTCTTTTTTTTTTTTTTTTACATTTTTTTCACATCATCATCACGTCATTCATATTTTTTTTTCATGTTTTACATTTGCATTGTTTTGCATATTTTACATTTTGTCTTTTATGTTTTCGTCTCAGTTTTGCAATTTTTTTCCTCTTTTTTTCACGTTTTGTTTCATCGTCTTTACATCATTTACAAAACTTACAAAATTTCTTGTTGCATTTCTTCTTTCGTTTTCATCTGTTACATGTTTTAAATTTTTATGTTGTTGCTTTTTTCTGTTTTATTTTAATTTTCATCTTTTTTCATGTTTCATGTGTCTTTTTTCATCTTGTTGCAACTTTTATTTTGGCCTTTTTACATCATTTACA
Organism: Sphaeramia orbicularis; assembly: GCF_902148855.1. Lineage (NCBI taxonomy): Eukaryota > Metazoa > Chordata > Actinopteri > Kurtiformes > Apogonidae > Sphaeramia > Sphaeramia orbicularis. The sequence goes on from NC_043963.1 coordinate 7,383,252, forward strand.
AAACTTTTTGTCTTGTTGCTTCTTACATTTTTGTCTTTTGTGCCTTTTGTAACATTGTCATCATGTTATGTCTAATATTATGGTCTTTTTGCATCTTTTTCATTTTCATCTTGTGGCATATTTTAAATTTTCACCTAATTAGAACATTTTCTTTTTACATCTTTTACATTTTGGTCTTTTCACACCATTTGCATAGAATACATTTTCATCTATTGCATGTTTCAATTTTTGTCTTATTGTTTCTTTTGTTTTTGTCTTTGTAAAATGTTTCATCTTTTTTTTTTTTTTTACATTTTTGTCACATCATCATCATGTCATTCTTTTTTTTCATGTTTTACATTTGCATCGTTTGCATATTGTACATTTTTGTCTTGTTGCTTCTTTATGTTTTCGTCTCAATTTTGTGATTTCTTTTCATCTTTTTTCACGTTTCATGTTTCCATCGTCTTTACATCATTTACAAAATTTATAAAATTTCTTGTTGCATTTCTCCTTTCGTTTTCATCTATTACGTGTTTTACATTTTTATCTTGTTGCTTCTTTTGTCTTATTTTAATTTTCATCTTTTTTCATGTTTCATGTGTCTTTTTTCATCTTGTTGCAACTTTTATATTTTGGTCTTTTTACATCATTTAAAAAACTTTTTGTCTTGTTGCTTCTTATATTTTTGTCTTTTTGTGCCTTTTGTAACATTGTCATCATGTTATGTCTAATATTATCATCTTTTTGCATCTTTTTAATTTTCATCTTGTGGCATATTTTACATTTTCACCTAATTAGAACGTTTTCTTTTACATCTTTCACATTCTAATCTTAATGCATCCTTCACATCATTTTATGTGATTCTCAACTTGCTGCATCTTTAACGTTGTTTATCGTGGTAACATTCTTAGATGTGAATTTTTTTGCAGTACTTTGCTGAAAATTCAACTTAATTAGAAAGTTGAATCAACTAACACTCATATTTATTCTACAAATGACAAAAGTTAGTGTTTTTTTTTTATTTATTCACAAAACCAACAGGCAGATGAGAAAAATGTTAATTCTTACCATAAAAACACACTCACTGTAAAAATTCTTTTGCATAAATGAAGTTAGATCTGAGTAACATTAATAATTTACTGTTTTTATGATCAGTTAATGCTTTAAGTGATGTTTTTATAGTACATTTGCTTCTCCATGTGCTGCATCTTTCATAGTTGTTGGTGAAACATGTTAATGCTTCGGTCTGTTCGCTGCTGAAAAAGGCCTGTGAAGACGTCACTTTCATCTGGAGGAGATTACCGGAGGATTTTTCACTGTTTAACTTTTCATACAGGAAACTGCTCGTTAGTCGCAGCTCTAATCCGAACTGTCCGTATTTTTAGTCAAGATTAAAAGCTGCCAATAAACCGGGCTACTTTCTCCTGGTTTAATGAACGAGAACCAGCGGCAATGACTTTAAATCTTAAAGGATAAAGCCAGTGATTTTCTGTACATTAGTTATTGTTGATAAATCCTATGCACAGACTAACAGCAGCAGTGGATTAATCCTACAAACGGTATTTAATGTGTATGTGCAATCTGGTTACTTAATCGTCTGAGCTGAAAACCATTACAAATCACATCACAGAGCGTCGATGTTGAACTGGGTGACATGTTACATCTTTAGGAAACAGAGGACCCTAGTTTTAACCCTATAATGCCAAACGTATCATATTTACCTCCGCCAAGGAGGTTATGTTTTTGCCAGGGTTTGTTTGTCTGTTTGTTTGTTTGTTTGTCTGTTTGTTTGTTTGTCTGTCCGTTAGTGTGCAACATAACTCAAAAGTTATGGACAGATTTGGATGAAATTTTCAGGGTTTGTTGGAAATGGGATAAGGAAGAAATGATTAAATTTTGGTGGTGATCGGGGTGGGGGGGCCCACGGGGGGCGCGCAGACCACAAAATTTCATCAAAATCTGTCCATAACTTTTTGAGTTATGTTGCACACTAACGGACGGACAAACAGACAGACAGACAGACAAACAAACCCTGGCAAAAACATAACCTCCTTGGCATGGGGGGGCCCACGGGGGGGGCCACTGATCAGCCTTGGCGGAGGTCTGCGCTCTCCGAGTGCTTCTAGTTGATACATGAGTTTTGAAGCCCTCTACATCACAGGTGTCAAACATGCGGCCCGGGGGCCAAATCCGGCCCTCCAAAGGGTCCAGTCCGGCCCTTGGGATGAATTTGTGAAATGCAAAAATTACACTAAAATATTAACAGTCTTCTAGTTCAGGTTCCACATTCAGACCAATTCAATCTCCAGTGGGCAGGACCAGTAAAACTATCATAATAACTATAAATACTCACAACTCCAAAATTTTCTCTTTGTAAATGTAAATATTTTTATGTATTTACACTAAACAAAATATAATTTTGCCAAAAAAATGTGAATAACCTGAACAAATATGAACAACCTGAAATTTCTTAAGAGAAATAAGTGTAATTTTAACAATATTCTGCCTGTTATTAAGTTTTGTGTGTTTGTAGATCCACTGTGATCTGTAAGTTATAATGTACATGTGTAAATGATAAACCGAGGCAGAATATTGTTAAAATTACACTTATTTTTTCAGTTTTTTCATGTTATTCACATCGTTTGAAAGGATAGTTTGTAGATGTAAACCCTTTCATAATGTAAATTTACTTTTTCCGCTCTAAAACATAGAGAAAAGTTTGGAGTTGACATTATTTCTATATTATTATGTTATTATTTTACTGGTTTGGCCCACTTCAGATCAAATTTAGCTGAATGTGGCCCCGGAACTAACATGAGTTTGACACCCCTGCTCTACATGATCAGTGTGATATTTTTTTTTCTTGAAGAACCTGATGTATACAATTAGATACATGCAACACAGATAATCCACCAGGGGGGAGGAATTCACTCACCAGAGGCCTTTCCAGCGACACTATCATATGTCCCAAAAAAAAATCACAATCGGACTTTCTGCAATGATAACTTTAAAAATAGTAAATCAATCAAAATGAAATTTCAGGGCATGAAACTATACTTATTACCTACATCTTACAGGAAAAACCCATTCAATTTGCTTCAGTGGTCACGAAGAAATGTGGGTCTTTGTAAAGCATGTCATAAGTCCCTTCTCTCCAAGTTTTGTAAGGAGATGCGTTGTCCATTGTGTTCACGCCGTACAAATACGAAGTTGTTCATTGTGTTCTTGCACGAAATAATGTATTTTGAAAAAGTGACTGATTGTTTCTTTTCATTTTCAACTAACAAAATGAATAATGACTTACATCAAAAAGGAAGCAGATTTCTCAGTTTTGCAAATGTTAGTAAGGTGTGAAAATGAAGGATTAAAGAAAAATATTAAATTATTAACTCATGGAAGACTGGATTGAGCTTTTCCTCATTTTTGGCTTTTTTTCTGTTTTCTTTTTCTCTTTTTTGTCATCAAGATGATTATGAACAATAATATTTACATATTTACACTGAACTTTTCCCTTAAGAACTAAAAAAAATTCTTGGTTAAAACAAAATAATATAAACGCTCAATTTAGCACATTAATTAAAGTTAATCTTAACACTTGACAAAACTAAATTATTCCCTGGAAGATTATTATTTTCATTCATATGAACGCCAAGAGCATCCAAGTGCCAAACTTGGAAGAAACAAGCCCATGACATACTTTACAAAGACCCATTTCTCTGTGACCACTGAACCAAATTAAATGGGGTTTTCTGCAAGATGTAGCCAAGAAGTTATAGTTTCATATCCTGAAATGGCATTTAGATTGTTTAATTATTTTGACGGTTATCAAAGCAGAAATTCTGATTGTAATTTTTTTGGGACAAATGTTACAAGACTGTCATTAATGAGGAAGGAGGCAGAACTTTGCCAGTTTTGGAAAGGAATTACCAAATTGTTAGACACGTTTCTGTTATATTATGTTTTTGTTTGTTCAAAAATCATAATATTTGAGCATTGAGACCTGATGTATCAAATATGATACAAAATTGAAACTCATACATGGAAATTGATATTTGAAAAGATTTTTTTTTTTTTTTCGTTGTTCAGAAGGACCAATGAAAGCTCCAGTTTCAAAGAACTGGAGTTTTCTGTCACTGATTTAATGGTTCAGGCTTTAAAGGCTTAACCGGAACAGCTTTAAAAAAAAAACAGTAAAACCAGAATAATGATATTAAACTGTAACTTTAAGGTCAAAGTTTGATATAGTCACATGATCATTGTCTGTTATTTGCAGTTATTGTAAAGAAACATGAGTTTATGCAGCAGAAAAGTCAACTTCCAGACATTTTAGATGCATTCATTGTGCATTTCCTCAAGTTAGAATGTACTCACAGATCTTACTTGGAGTCAAATGTGATCTGAAGGGATTTTTGGTGGTCAGAGGTCAAAGGTCAAGGTCGCTGCGACTTCATGTCTCTTCATTTTTATGAATGCGATATCTCAGGAACACCTTGAGTTTTTCGTTTGTTTTTTTGCTTTATTTTTTTTCCCCACCTCATCTTAATATTTATACAAACTGAATAGATTTAGGGATATGGAATTAAATATACTTCCTCTGTGCTGATTCTACACTAATTCTTGGCTTTAGTACTGTTATAAGCTTCAAACTTCAGAAAATTATAATTTTTGATCAACTGACCAATTTGAAAAGATTTTTTTTTGGTTGTTCAGAAAGACCAATAAAGGCTCCAGTTTCAAAGAACTAGATTTTTCTGTCAATGATTTAATGGTTCAGGCTTTACAGGGTTAAAAAAGGTTAAATAGAAAGAAAAAATTAATTTGGGAACCAACACAAAGCAGCGCTGGGTCTTTAAGGGTTAAATGCGAGTTATGGATTACTCCAACATTTACTGATACCAAAGATGATATTTATACATTTTTACTGATCTGTGACAAAAAGAACAGTATGTAAGTGGTAAAAATCTACACAGCTCAGCTAAAAAAAAACTGCCTGTGGAGTTATTAAAACCCCGAACTAAGCAAAAAAACCCACTGGAGTTGACGCAACTTTCCCAAAGATGTGAAATTCAAGTGAACTGTTATTGAAATGAAGAAGTAAATATGACTCCACGGGTCTGCGGTATCAATATTTCATTTGAAAGCTGCCGTGCGATACACAGAATATTATGTCAGATGATTATGCAAGTTGTGTTAAAGCAGGTTAGGGGCACTTTTCAGAAAATTGTCATTTTTGATCAATTTTAAAGTAAACTGTCGAAGTAATTACTTCTACAGCCCTAGACTATTCACTAACAAAAACAAAACTTTAGTTATATGGTAGAAATCAGTGTTTTGCACCAAATCCTCACATGTTTGTGTTTTAGTCAAAAATTTTATAAAAATTTTTCTGTTTTTTGCGCTCCTAACTTCTGACAGTGAAAAACAGATTTTCTTTAAATATGAAGTTTCCATTCCTCACTGAAATAAAAAGGGTAAATATGGTTTTTGATGCAGTCTTGGTTTAATATCCTCAGTCAAACAAGTGCAGGTGTTATTTCTTGACTTAATCCAACAGATTTGGTGTAAAAATGCAGGAAATTGGTTTTAAAGTGCAATTTGTTTCTGGAGCAGGAACCGTAGATTGTGTTTCCACATTTGCTCTTTGAGTTTAAAACATAACCAAACAGCCGTGTGTACATATATGTGTGTGTCCAGGTGTGTTCAGGTGCCAATATGTGTTCAGGTCTGTTCAGGTGTTGTGGTGTGTTCAGGTGTTAGAGTGTATTAAAATGTTGACGTGTGTACAGGTGTTGAGGTGTCGTGGTGCGTTCAGGTGTTGAGGTGTGTCGTACAGGGCACGGCGCGCAGGTACAGGTTCTCTCGGATGAGCTGCTGTAGTTGACTGTCCATGGATCCTGGGGTGAAACATTTACTGAGGTACAACCTGAGGTCCTTACAGAGGGACGAGCCTGGTGGACACAACAGGACACGTTAAACACACTACACACACAGAACCGACAGGCTGACCAATGAAATCTGATTATTTAATGACATCATGAGAGGAGGAGAGCTCAGACTGTAGATGGAGCAGACGTAGAATATTTGTGATGGAACTGACAGATGTTTTAGACGTTAGAGGATTGAACCCACTGTGGAAAAACTCACATGTAAATCACACTGACGCTCCTGAACTGATGTACTTTGTATTTGCAGGTGGAGTCATGTGACCCAGGTGACATTTGTTTTTGTGATGGACCTCTGTACTCACCTGGTGAGACCGTCTTGATTCTGATTGGATGAGGACAGGAGTTGAGGACTCTCTGACGTCGCCCAGAGTCATCCCTAAAACTGGCGTCCCACCAATCTCTAGGATGATGTCGCCCTGTGGCCCCACCTCCAGGGGCGGCCGTGACGAACGGGAACTCGCCGTAGTCGGCCCCGCCCCGATGGCCAGCCCCAGCTCTCCGGAGCCGCCGCCCAGCGGCACAAAGCTCTCCTGGACCTGAGAGGACACGACAGGAGGCATGAATGTACAGAACCACTGCAGGTTTGTGTTCATCATTCTCCAAAGTTCAGGGTTCAAGCGGCGTCTTAAAAAGTCTTGAATTTACAAATCTGCATTAATACCTTAAAAAAGTCTTTAAAAGGTATTAAATTTGATTCAGTAGGTCTGAAGTTATGTTGCCATAAACTTGTTGGCTGTGTTGTGTTTAAATGTGTTTGTTAAACGTCCAAACTGCAAAGAAAGTAACGCTAGTCGACTCAGTTCCAGCAGTTCCAACCCGACAATTTATATTGAAATTAGGAACCAATTATCATTAACTTTGCAGCCCCCGGTGAGAAATGACTTGGAACGGTGGGAATCAAGGCACTGAAGTAAATAAATACATTTCCCTAAATTCTCGGAGTCATGAATTTTTGCCAGTTTGGCTGTGAAATGGCATTAAAATCTGTACTAAGTAATCTTAAAAAGTCTTAAAAAGTCTTAAATGTAACTTGTGGAAACTTGTAGTAGCCCTGCCGTCAGTAAACACTGAATTAAAAACATGGCGTTACCTTGGAGCGCCAGTGCAGCTTCTTCACCGTCGCTTTAGACATGGCGGCTGAGCTGCAAACAGGAAGAAATGAAATCACTGAGTATGATCAGTAACAAAGTAGCTCAAATCCACAATAATCTGAGATCAGCGGTAATTCTGAAGAACAAACTCAGCAGCAGTGAACAGATTTAACGACACAGACCTCTGTAAACACCTGTAAACACCGTGAACATAAACACCATGAACACCTGTAACACCGTGAACATAAACACCATGAACACCTGTAAACACCGTGAACATAAACACCATGAACCTGTAAACACCGTGAACATAAACACCATGAACACCTGCAAACACCGTGAACTAAACACCATGACCACCTGTAAAACACCGTGAACATAAACACCATGAACACCTGTAAACACCGTGAACATAAACACCATGAACACCTGTAAACACCGTGAACATAAACACCATGAACACCTGCAAACACCGTGAACAAACACCATGAACACCTGTAAACACCGTGAACATAAACACCATGAACCTGTAAACACCGTGAACATAAACACCATGAACACCTGTAAACACCGTGAACATAAAACCATGAACACCTGTAAACACCGTGAACATAAACACCATGAACACCTGTCATAGATAATGGATTAGATTTCTATTGGTGCTTTTCAAGGCCCCCCAAAGCGCTTTATTTACATTAATCCATTATTCATTCGCTCTCACATTCACACTCTGGTGGTGGTAAACTACATTTTATCCACAGCTGTCCTGGGGCAGGCTGATGGAAGCATGGCTGCCAGTTCACACCAAATGGAATTGTTTCGTCAAGTTCGGTTTATTTAAAGTTTTTTTTAAATCAACTGGTCTCCTTCACTGTACTGAAAAATGTATGGAACCTAAGACCCCTGTAGTAAAAACACACCGACATTTTTCTGTACCGTTACACCCCTAGTTGTGATTAGAGGTTTTGATACATCAAAGATTATCAACATTGCATTAGTATATTTTCTGTATGTCAGATACTCCCTCGTCCTCAAAAACATCCCACTGACTTCCACTATAACCACATTTTTTAAATTTCACTACCATCACACTATATAATCATACAACCTCTAATGTCAACATTTCATTTATAAGAAAACTAGTGATATTAGAGGGTAGTAGATTTGAGGAGGCATAAGTTAAACCTGTAAACTTGAGAAAAACTGTAAACACAAACATGTTAGCTCTTTTAAGTCGAGTAAAACCCTCCGAAGCGTTTTCACCCCCTCATTCTTTATTGAAAGCTCTCTACCCCCTCTTCTCCTCCGAGGCAGCTCATTCACCTCCTCGGCTTCTTTATCAGACTTTAAATCATCACGAAAACCACCAGAACTGACTGCGCTCCCTTTAATGCGTCTCTTAGCAACAGTAAAATGTTGCTGATGAAACGTTTTAATCAGCAGAGAACGGTTCCTGCGTTCTCCGAGTGTTTGGGATCGGTTCCTCCCTCCGTTCGACTCTTTTGCTTCATCAGAAAGAAACGGCAGATGGTGTCAGACAGCGGGGAGTCCGCAAAACACACACAGTCGCACACACCACTACAACACTCCCACACGGTCCGGGAAACGCACACAAACACAAAGCGTACGTTCACTCAGCAGACCGACCCATCCACTGACACCGTTTCATTTGTACACAATCATTCCCACAGGGACACCCACACAGCACACAGGATGGTGGATGGCGTACATTAAATATGGATGAGCATATGCGAAGGTGGGAGAAACAAACAAGGTCTATCAGCGGCTTAAAAATATACAAATATAATAATAATAATAATAATACTAATAATAAGGATAAGATGCAAATGTACACAAAGGACAGAGTTAGAGTGAGGAGGAGAGGATACAAAGAAAGGTCCTGGATAGGAGGCGAAAAGACATGAAGGATCCTAGGTAGGAGACGAGAGGCAAGAAGATCCTAGGTACGAGGAAAGAAGTTGAGAAGTAGAAAAAAGGAGGTGAGGAGGTGAAGAGACTCTTAGACAGGAGGAAAAGATACAAAGAAAGGTCCTAGATAGGAGTGAAAAGACAAGAGGATGCTAGGAAGACAAGGAGGTAAAAGGATTGCAGGTAGAGGAAAGGAAGTGGAGAAGGAGGCAGGAAATAGGAGGCAAGGGTGAGGAGACTCTTAGTATAGGAGGAGAGGATACAAAGAAAGGTCCTGGATATGGAGGCGAAAAGACAAGAAGGATCCTAGTAGGAGACGAGGAGGCAAGAAGGATCCTAGGTACGAGAAAGAAGTTGAGAAGGAGGCAGAAAAAAGGAGTGAGGAGGTGAGAGACTCTTAGACAGGAGGAAAAGATACAAGAAAGGTCCTAGATAGGAGTGAAAGACATGAGGAGACAAGGAGGTAAGAAGTATTGCAGGTAAGAGGAAAGGAAGTGGAGAGGAGGCAGGAAATAGGAGCGAGGGGGTGAGGACTCTTAGATAGGAGGAAAAGATACAAGGAAAGGTCCTAGAGTAGGTGAAAAGACATGAATGCTAGGTAGAGACAAGGAGGTAAGAAGGATTGCAGGTACGAGACTGGAAGTGGAGAAGGAGGCAGGAAATAGGAGGCGAGGGGGTGAGGAGACTCTTAGATAGGAGGAGAGGATACAAAGAAAGGTCCTGGATAGGAGGCGAAAAGACAAGAAGGATCCTAGGTAGGAGACGAGGAGGCAAGAAGGATCCTAGGTACGAGGAAAGAAAGTTGAGAAGGAGGCAGAAAAGAGGAGGTGAAGAGACTCTTAGACAGGAGGAAAAGATACAAAGAAAGGTCCTAGATAGGAGTGAAAAGACATGAAGGATGCTAGGAAGGAGACAAGGAGGTAAGAAGGATTGCAGGTAAGAGGAAAGGAAGTGGAGAAGGAGGCAGAAATAGGAGCGAGGGGGTGAGGAGACTCTTAGATAGGAGGAAAAGATACAAAGAAAGGTCCTAGATAGGAGGAAAAGACATGAAGGATGCTAGGTAGGAGACAAGGAGGTAAGAAGGATTGCAGGTACGAGGACTGGAAGTGGAGAAGGAGGCAGGAAATAGGAGGCGAGGGGGTGAGGAGACTCTTAGATAGGAGGAGAGGATACAAAGAAAGGTCCTAGATAGGAGGTGAAAAGACAAGAAAGATGGTAGATAGGAGATGAGGCAAGAGGATCACAGGTTACGAGGAAAGGAAGTGGAGAAGGAGGCAGGAAAAAGGTGAGGAAGCTCTTAGATAGGATGAAGATACAAAAAAGGTCTTAGAAAGTGAAAATATAAGAAGGATCCTAGGTAGGAAATAGGAGGTAGAAGATTGCAGGTACGAGGAAAGGAAGTGGAGAAGGAGGCAGGAAATAGGATGAGGAGACTCTTAGATAGGAGAGGATACCAAGAAAGGTCCTAGATAGGAGGTGAAAGACAAGGAGGAAAGGAGAAGTTGAGAAGGAGCAGGAAAAAGAGGCAAGGAAGTGAGGACTCTCTTAGATAGAAGGAAAGGATACAAAGACAGGTCCTAAATAGGAGGTGAAAAGACAAGAAGGATGCTAGGTAGAGACGAGGAGGCAAGAAGATCCTTGATAGGAGACAAGGACAAGAAGGATCGCAGGTACGGAAAGGAAGTGGAGAAAGAGGCAGGAAATAGGAAGTGAGGAGGTGAGGAACTGTTAGATAGGAGGAAAAGATACAAAGAAAGGTCTTAGATAGGAGTGAAAAGACAAGATCCTAGGTAGGAGACGAGGAGGTAAGAAGGATCCTAAATAGGAGACAAGGAGGCAAGAAGGATCGCAGGTACGAGGAAAAGTGGAGAAGGAGGCACGAAAAAGGAGTGAGGAAACTCTTAGATAGGAGGAGAGATACAAAGAAAGGTCCTAGATCGGAGGTGAAAAGACAAGTAGGATACTAGGTAGAGAGAAGGCAAGAAGGATCCCGGTTACAAGGTGAGGAGGTGGAGAAGGGGGAAGTGAGGAGACTCTTAGATAGGAAAGATGAAAACAATAAAGGTTCGGAATACCAGGTGAGGAGACAAGAAGGATCCTAGGTGTGAGGTGAGGAGGTGCCAAAGGAGGCAAGGAGATGAGGAGGTTCTTAACTGTGGAGGAGAGGAAACAAAGAATGGTCCTGAATAGGAGGTGAGGAGGCAAGAAGCCTAGATAAGAGGTGAGGAGGGAAAGAGGGAGGCAGTCATCAATGGTAGATGAGGAGGTGAGGAGACCATTAGATAGGAGAGGAAACTAAAGAGGAGGCCAGGATGCTTTGAGATAGGAGACAAGAAACTGAGAAGGAGATAGATTGGAGGAGATAGAGACAAGAGGTGAGATGGGTCCTAATTATAAGGAGAGGAGGCAGTAGACAACAGAGGAGGAGGTGATGAGACAAAACCAAAACATGTCCTGGATGGGAGGCAAGGAGTCAGTAGATAGGAGGTAAGGAGGTGAGGAAACTCTTAGATAATTGAGGAGGAGGTGAGGAGGTAAGAAGGATCCTACACAGGAGGGAAGGAGGTGAGGATGAATAATTAACATGAGACAGAGAAGGTCTATGTGTGAGGACAAAGACACAAAAAGAAGATAAAAAGATGTTGGAAGAAAAGGAGGTTCCCGATACACAGAGGAGTCTACGATCAGAGAGGAGGCAAGGAGGCTCCAGGTAGAAGAACACTCAAGAAGGATCTGAAAAAGAGGGTTAGGTAGAAGGTCAGTGGAGAGGAGGTGTAACAACAGGAAACAGACAAAGAACTGGATAGGAGGTGAAATGCAAGAAAAAAGTTTCAACATAGGAGTTCAGGATTTACAGAAGGTTCCATACGATAACGGGAAAAAGGATGTGAAAAAAAACCCCGACGAGAGGAGACAGAAGCCCAACAGAGATGAGACGGAAAGATGAGATGAGGAGACTCCGCTGTCGATAAAGGCAAGGAGTCAAACAGGTTCAATATGAGGCATCTAGGATTTTAGAATGTTGTAAAGAGGAGGTGAAGGAGGGGAGGAGGTAAAGCGGCTGTCAGGAGGATGATGTAATGAAGAGGTAAAACGTGAGGTGGATGTGTTATGAGGAGGTGCAGCTGCTGTTGGGAGGAGGCTGTAATGAGGGGTGCAGCGGTTGTTGGGAGGCTGTAATGAGGATGCAGCGGTTGTTGGGAGGCTGTAATGAGGAGGCAGCTGCTGTTGGGAGGAGGCTGTAATGAGGAGGTGCAGCGGTTGTTGGGAGGCTGTAATGAGGAGGTGCAGCTGTTGTTAGTAGGAGGCTGTAATGAGGAGGTGCAGCTGTTGTTAGTAGGAGGCTGTAATGAGGAGGTGCAGCTGCTGTTAGTAGGCTGTAATAGGAGGTGCAGCTGCTTTTGGGAGGAGGCTATAATGGGGAGCTGCAGCGGCTGTTAGTAGAAGGCTGTAATGAGGAGGTGCAGCGTTGTTAGTAGGGGTGTAATAGGAGGTGCAGCTGCTTTTGGGAGGAGGCTATAATGAGGAGGTGCAGCGGCTGTTAGTAGAAGGCTGTAATGAGGAGGTGCACCGGTTGTTAGTAGGAGGCTGTAATGAGGAGGTGCAGCGGCTGTTAGTAGAAGCTGTAATGAGGAGGTGCAGCGGTTCTTAGTAGGAGGCTGTAATAAGGAGGTGCAGCTGTTGTGAGTAGGAGGCTATAATGAGGAGATGCAGCTTGCTGTAGTAGAAGGCTGTACGGAGGTGCAGCTGCTTTTGGGAGGAGGCTATAATGAGGAGGTGGCAGCGGCTGTTAGTAGAAGGCTGTAATGAGGAGGTGCAGCGGTTGTTAGTAGGAGGCTGTAATGAGGAGGTGGCAGCGGCTGTTAGTAGAAGGCTGTAATGAGGAGGTGCAGCGGCTGTTAGTAGGAGGCTGTAATAAGGAGGTGCAGCTGTTCTGAGTAGGAGGCTATAATGAGGAGATGCAGCTGCTGTTAGTAGGAGAGTATGAGGAGGTGAAGATGCTGTTATTAGGAGGCTGTAATAGAGGTGCAGCTGCTGTTGGGAGGAGGCTGTAATTGAAGGTGCAGCTGCTGTTAGGAGGAGGCTGTAATAGGAGGTGCAGCTGCTGTTGGGAGAGGCTGTAATGAGGAGTGCAGCTGCTGTTAGGAGGTTTTAATGAGGAGGTGAAGCAGCTGTTAGTAGGAGGCTGTAATAGGAGGTGCAGCAGCTGTTAGTTAGTCTGTAATAGGAGGTGCAGCTGCTGTTAGTAGTAGTCTGTAATAGGAGGTGCAGCTGCTGTTAGTAGTAGTCTGTAATAGGAGGTGCAGCTGCTGTTAGGAGGAGGCTGTAATAGGAGGTGCAGCTGCTGTTAGTAGTAGTCTGTAATAGGAGGTGCAGCTGCTGTTAGTAGTAGTCTGTAATAGGAGGTCAGCTACTGTTAGTAGTAGTCTGTAATAGGAGGTGCAGCTGCTGTTAGTAGTAGTCTGTAATAGGAGGTGCAGCTACTGTTAGTAGTAGTCTGTAATAGGAGGTGCAGCTTGTTAGTAGTAGTCTGTAATAGGAGGTGCAGCTGCTGTTAGGAGGAGGCTGTAATAGGAGGTGCAGCAGCTGTAATAGGAGGCTGTAATAGGAGGTGCAGCTGCTGTTAGTAGTAGTCTGTAATAGGAGGTGCAGCTGCTGTTAGTAGTAGTCTGTAATAGGAGGTGCAGCTGCTGTTAGTAGTAGTCTGTAATAGGAGGTGCAGCTGCTGTTAGTAGTAGTCTGTAATAGGAGGTGCAGCTGCTGTTAGGAGGAGGCTGTAATAGGAGGTGCAGCAGCTGTAATAGGAGGCTGTAATAGGAGGTGCAGCTGCTGTTAGGAGGTGCAGCAGCTGTAATAGGAGGCTGTAATAGGAGGTGCATCTGCTGTGAGGCGGTGGAGGCTCAGTCAGGAGGTGCCTGTGCTGCTCAGCGTGGCGTCGATTATGCCTCTATTAACACATCATTAACACTGCTCGCTCGGCCCGTCTCTCTCCCCGTCTCTTCCTGTCTGTCACTACATTCGCTCACCCGCCAAAATAAAAGACTCACACACACACACACACACACCACACACACACCCACACACACTGACGGCGATAATCCCACTGAGTGTGTGTGTTGTGTCGTACCTTTACTGGTGAATACTTCAGCCCGTCCGGATCATCCGAACATTCCCATTCGTTCGTTTCTCCTTCGTTTCCCTCTTTCTTTTCACCTTCACTTTCTCTCTCTCTCTCTCTCTGTGTCTCTCGCCCTCTGTCTCTGATAAGGCCGGTCAGAGTACAGTGTGATGTAAGTGCTGGTGTGTTCAGGGAGTGGACTGCATAACTGCCTTTAGGTGAACTGTTTACACCACTGTGTGTGTTCGGACTGTTTGACCTGCAATCAACCAAAACTGACAGTTTAAAGTGAACTAAAAAGCTTTCTGATCTTTGATGTGTTTTATAAAGTCAAACATTAGTGTAGGAGAGGTGGGAAACATAATGACCTACAGTGATTGGCTCATAAAACTGTCAGTCAAGTAAAGTCAGCATGAATAGCTGTAGTATAACCGGTTAGTCCAGTCGTCCAATCAGCTGCAGTTTCTCTGAACTTCAGTAAACTGTCTCTAATCAAAGTATTAGTTGTGTTTACATGTATTGCATTAAAAGGGGTTGATGGTAACTGCAGTGCTGAAAACTAACATAAAACATTTGCAAAAGGTTTACACTCGCTTAGAAAAACACATAAGTTTACACTCTTCAAAAAAAAACTTTACACTCCTTCACAAGCAGACAAAATAGTTTTACAATTACTTCCAAACTTTACAGTTGCTTTAAAACTTCACCTCAGAAAAAAAAGTTTACATTCATTTGCAAAAAGTTTACACTCACTAAAGGTTTCCATTCATTATAAATATTCACTCTCATTTGCAAAAATCTTTACTCTACCAAAAAGTTTACATTTGCTTAAAATGTTTACGCTCACAAAAAGTTTACCTTAGCTTATATAAACCGTACACTCCTTCCAATACGTTTATGCTCACATACTAAAACTAATGCTCACTGCACTCACTTAAAGAAAAATTAGACTCCCTGGGAAAACTTTTACACTTGTTTACAAAAACTTTACACTTGCTTACAAGAAATATTGACATTCATTCACAAAACTTTACACTCGCTGGCAAACAGCTGACACAACTCACACAAAACATGTCCATTCACTAAAAGTTTACACTCACATAAAAATGAGACTCTCTGGGAAAACTTTTACACTTGCTTTCAAGAAACTTTACACTCCCAATACCAATTTGTTTGACATGTTTGTGTTATATTATGTTTTGTTTGTTGAAAAATAATAATATTTGAGCTTTGAGACTCGATGTATCAAATATGATACAAACTGACCTCATACAGGAAACTGATATTTGAAAAGATTTTTTTTTGGTTGTTCAGAAGGACCAAAAAGGCTCCAGTTTCAAAGAACTGGAATTTTCTGTCAATGATTTAATGGTTCAGACTTTACAGCAGGGGTGTCAAACTCATTTTAGTTCAGGGGCCACATTCAGCTAAATATGATTCTAAGTGGGCCGGAACTAGTAAATAATACATAATAATATAGAAATAATGTCAACTCCAAACTTTTTTTCTATGTTTTTAGGAGCGAAAAAAGTACATTTACATTATGAAAAGGTTACATCTTACAAACGATCCTTTCAAAGATAAAAAAATTAATGTATTTTCACAATATTCTGCCTCAGTTATCAGTTACACATGTACATTATAACTTACAGATCATAGCGGATCTACAAATTACACAAAACATTTAGTAACCGGCAGAATCTTGTTAAAATTGTTCTTACTTCTCTTAAGACATGTCAGGTATTTCATATTTCTTCAGGTTATTCACATTTTCTTGTGAAATTATACTTTGTAAATGTAACTATTTTCATGTATTTACACTAAAACAAAGAGGAAAATTGGACGTTGTCGTTATTATTTGTTGTTATGATAGTATATTTACTGGTCCTGCCCACCTTGAGATTCAATTACTTGAATGTGGTAAACTGAACCTAAAAGAATTAATATCTCTGGTGTAATTTTTGCATTTTACAATTTCATCCCAAGGGCCAGATGGGACGCGTTGGCAGGCCGGATTTGGCCCCCCGGGCCGCATGTTTGACACCTGTGCTTTACAGGGTTAAGGAATCTTAAAGTTGCGGGAGACTTTTGCTGACCAGTTTTTCATCAGATCTGTCAAACCTCAGTCATATCCTCAGTGTCATGAATAATATAATACTAATACTAATAATACTAATAATAATAATAATAATAATAATAATAATAATAATAATAAAACAAATGAAATGAAATTATACATGCTTGAAAAGGAGCAGGAAGAAGTAAAACCTATGTACACCTACCCCAATTTCTATTCCTTATGATCACTATATAGCAATTATTATTTTGGTATGAATATCAATATACTACTACTACTACTACTACTACTACTACTACTACTACTACTAATAATAATAATATCACATATCCTTTCTCCTATATACACTAATATGATAATCCCCATTTACAACTTATCTACCAGATATTAATACTTCTGTGATTTATATCGTATCGCCAGATTCTCGCCGACACACACCCCTAATATTTATACATTTTTAACAGATCTGTGACAAAAAGAACAGTATGTAAGTGGTAAAAATCTACACAGCTCAGCTAAAAAAATCTTGCCCGTTGGAGTCATTAAAACCCTGAACTAAGCAAAAAAACCCACTGGAGTTGACGCAACTTTCTCAACGATGTGAAATTCCAGCGAACTGTTATTGAAATAAAGAAGCGGATATGACTCCCACGCGTCTGCGGTATCAATATTTCATTTGAAGCTGCCGTGCGATACACAGAATATTATGTCAGATGATTATGCAAGTTGTGTTAAAGCAGCTTTGGGGCACATTTACAGGAATAACCATGGCTGCGGTGGAGATCCCTCACAGGCTTAGCAGATATTAATGTATATGTCTGGATTCACATGCAGCCAGTCACATGTAGGTCAGCAGCGTACATTAGCACAGATACGGTATGGATGTGGATGTTGGCTTCAGCCCTGGCCTCGTTTCCTTGTTTTTTCCGACTGTATTGAACCTATTTTTCATCCTCTGCGCGAGCGGTGTGGTCATTTCCCGTGTCTCTAATGAGGCTGCTGATCTTCAAACTCTGCCTCTTAAACCAGCTCTGACACAGAAATAATACGCGTTCAACCTCCGCCTGGATCTCGGTCTGTCAAAGCGAAAAGACTCGGAGCGGGCGACCGAGGCTGTTTTCACCCAAAAACCGCAACAAATCCATTAAAAAAAAAAAAAAAAAAAACTGAAGCAGACATGAGGAACTGTGTCTACATGGATCATAACATTCCACCAGTGCTCACAATAACAGTCCAGTCACTACAAAAAATGTCTTTCATCGT
Organism: Sphaeramia orbicularis; assembly: GCF_902148855.1. Classification (NCBI taxonomy): domain Eukaryota; kingdom Metazoa; phylum Chordata; class Actinopteri; order Kurtiformes; family Apogonidae; genus Sphaeramia; species Sphaeramia orbicularis. The sequence continues at coordinate 7,400,658 of NC_043963.1, forward strand.
CAGAAAACTGGTTCAGTCATGAGGAATTTTTAGTTCCGTTCAGAGGGGATGATGTAAAACCGCTAATATAAGCATCAAACAACCATGGAAATATCTGGTTATTGCTCTGCAGTTGGAACAAATCTATTCTTTCTGAGAGTGATGAGTTTCCTGCAGATTTACACTATATGGACGAAAGTATGGGACCACGTTGAATTCAGGTGTTTCATTTCTAACAGGGGTCTGAGATACAAAACAATAAAGACTAATGTTAGAATATAGTTTTATATTACTGGATAAATATCATTGCATTGGTAGTTTGGTTTAAATTATCATCTTTGCTTCCAAAATGCCTCAGAGATGGTTTTAAGTTCATTTCTCTCAACACTGATTTCTTTTTTTATATCCATGACAATGATTTTAAATGTTTTAAATTTCTAAAATATTTTCCAAAAATTTCTTTCTCTCTACTATGACTAACCATCTACTTTCTTCACATCTCACTTAGGGAAATAAAAAGTCTCCCATTAAACTTTAAGGTAATATGATGTTTATAAACTATATGGACAAAAGTATTGGGACACATCATGTCTACAGCTGTAAAATGTTCTGTTTATGCTGATTGGGATAAAAACATCATTATTTCCATTAAGTTGTGATAAATATCATTGTATTGGTTAGTTTTGGTTAAATTGTTATCCTTTGCTTCCAAAATACCTCAGAGATGGATTTTACTCTCTCAACAGTGATTTTGTTTCTTGATTTTTTTTAATCCATGACTACGATTTCAACTGTTCTTCCTCTAAATTTCTAAAATATTTTTTGTGCTCTGACTGTAAATGATAATTTTCTACCACAACTAACCATCTACTGTCTTCACATCTCACTAAGGAAGAAAAATCTCCCATTAAACTTTAAATGTGTGGGAGACTTTCGTGACCAATTTTTCATTAATCTGTCAAACCTCAGTCATATTCTCAGTATCACGAATCTGTCAGTGTTTCTGTGATTACCAACCTGAGTCTCTTGCATTTCGGTGAACAATTTCTTAGTGCCATCCACCAAAATAAACCATGTGTTTACAAACCGAACCGGGAGGTCACTCCGGCATCTTCGGAATTTTGTCTCAACATGCATTGTGGGAAAGGGACGTTTGCGCAGCCACACAACCATATGATATTATATGGATGAAACAAACACGACGCGGAAACGGCTGAAACGCGGAAACGGCTGGAGGAATATGCACGGAGGGAAGGGAGCTCCTGCCGTTTCCGCCTCGTGTCTGTTCCAGGTGCCACTGTGAGGTGGCTGAGCAAACCTTCCCACAATGCACTTCGCACCAAAATTCTGAAGATGCCCGAGTGACCTCCCGACTTGGTTTGTAAACACACGTTTACACGGGGGCGGCTGTGGCTCAGTTGGTAGAGTGGGTCGTCCAATCCTAAATTGCTCCCAGTAGGGCCAGGCAACGCCTTGCATGGCAGCAGTCGCCCGCTGGTGTATGAGTGCGTGTGTGAATGGGTGAATGTGAGGAATTGTAAAGCGCTTTGGGCACCATGAAGGTGTAGAAAATGCGCTTTATAAGTTCAGTCCATTTACCATTTACGTTTTGTTTATGGTGGATGGCACTAAGAAACTGTTCACTGTAATGCAAGAGATTCAGGTGAGTAATGACAGAAAGACTGACAGATTCATGATACTGAGGATATGACTGAGGTTTTACAGATTAGATGGAAAATTGGTCACGAAAGCCTCCCGCACCTTTAAGGAAATATTGATGTTTTTATCTCAAATCAGAACATTTACAGAACAGAACATTTCCTTAAAGTTTAAAGCCAGATTTTTCTTCCTAGGTGAAGCAATATTGAATTTATATTGAATTTATGACCATCACAGCCATAAATTCCGGTTTTCAGATTTGGTATCAACACATTTAATTCAGTTTTTTGTGTGTCTTTTAAGGTTGTGCACATATTTCCTATATTTTCTTGTTGAAAATAGAATAGAATAGAGAAAGGTTAAATCAGACTTTTGCACAGTGTTACAAATAAAAACACTGTAAAATCTCTAAGTATAATCTTCTAGACACATCATCACAGTCATATAAACTCTGCCACTTCTCATTTTTCCTAAAAAAACCTCTAAAACCCTGCACATTTTGCAGCGTGGGAGTCATCCTGTTTTAACGGGTGATTTCTTACAGCGCGGAGTCTCTTCGCTAATGCGTCCCGGCGGGCGACCTGTCAACATCAGACAGAGCCCGCTTCAGACGAACGGCGTCACCTCGAGGCTCGTACGACTCAAACACATCGAACATGAACGCAACAAACCCAGACTCCCTGCCTCCTCCGCTCCCCTGGGAGTTGTAGTCTTTTACTTCAAAGATCTGTAGTTTTCTCTGCCGCCGCTCGGCGTTCTCTGATCTTAATGAACGATAAATGAAAGCCCTTGTCAAAGCAGAGGGTTTAAAGACACAGAACCGCAGAGACGCACGGAGGTTAATGTGGTGTTCTCAGAGCGTCAATCATATTTAACATGTCTTCAGATGATTTCAACCTGGTGCTGATGAACGGTCCAGGTCCTATGTCAGGGGTGTCAAACTCATTTTCTTTCTAGAGCAGGGGTGTCAAACATGCGGCCCGGGGGCCAAATGTGGCCCACCAAAGGTTCCAATCCGGCCCGCAGGTTGAATTCGTTTTAGCCCATTTTTGGAGGTACTGAAGCACCCCAAAATTGATTCCCAGCACCCCTAAAATATTTGAAGGTTGCTGAAATTTTTCCTTTTTCTTGTTTACTTTATGTCCATTCTTAACATGCTAGAAAAATGTCAAAACCACATACAGTACATGGTTGAAACGTAATATTTTAACAACAAAAATACAGCATAGAGCACAGGTGTCAAACATGCGGCCCGGGGGCCAAATGTGGCCCACCAAAGGTTCCAATCCGGCCCGCAGGTTGAATTTGTGAAATGCAAAAATTACACTTAAGATGATCACAGAAAATTTGGTTCAGGTTCCACATACAGACAAAAATATTATTATGATAACCTATAAATTCTTACAACTCCAATTTTTTCTTTTTTTAATGTAATATTTTCATGTAATTTTCCTGTATTTACACTAAAACAAACTATCATTTCACAGAAAACATAAATATCCTGAACAAATATGAAAACCCTGAAATGTCTGAAGAGACGTAAGCATGGGCGTTTTTAGCCCATTTTTGGAGGTACTGAAGCACCCCGAAATTGATTCCCAGCACCCCTAAAATATTTGAAGGTTGCTGAAATTTTTCCTTTTTCTTGTTTACTTTATGTCCATTCTTAACATGCTAGAAAAATGTCAAAACCATATACAGTACATAGTTGAAACGTAATATTTTAACAACAAAAATACAGCATAGAGCACAGGTGTCAAACATGCGGCCCGGGGGCCAAATCCGGCCCGCCAAAGGGTCCAGTCCGGCCCTCGGGATGAATTTGTGAAATGCAAAAATTACACTAAGATATGAACAATCCTTTTAGTTCAGGTTCCACCTTCAGACCAATTCAATCTAAAATGGGCAGGATTCAGTCAAATACTATCATAATAACATAGAAATAATGACAACTCCAAATGTTTCTCTTTGCACATGTAAATATTTTCATGTATTTACACTAAAACAAAGTATAATTTTGCAAAAAAAATGCGAATAACCTGAAATGTCTGAAGAGAAGTAAATACAATTTTAACAATATTCTGCCTGTTATTAAATGTTTTGTGTGTTTGTAGATCCACTGTGATCTTTAAGTTATAATGTACATGTGTAAATGATAAACTGAGGCAGAATATTGTTAAAATTACACTTATTTTTTCACTTTGTTCATGTTATTTACATCTTTTGAAAGGATAGTTTATAGATGTAAACCTTTTCATAGTGTAAATTAACTTTTTTTGTTCTAAAACATAGAGAAAAGTTTGGAGTTGACATTATTTATATATTATTATGTTATTATTTTATTATTTTACTGGTCCGGCCCATTTCAGATCAAATTTAGCTGAATGTGGCCGCTGAACTAAAATGAGTTTGACAGCCCTGGCATAGAGACACTTAACATATACTCTGGTCTACAATTTTTTAGAAATTATCTGCCTCAGAGATTAAATGTGCTAAATGTTACGTGTTTTTATCAGATTAATTGGAAAACGAATGACAAAAGTACTGGTTTGCTGATGTTTTGACGGTATATGATAAAGTGTTATTCCATATATACACATATTGGTTTATGCACATTTATAAACAGATGTATAAATGTTCCACTGATAGAACCTGTAAAGTCCATGTATTGTCATGCGCAGACAGTGTTTTGAAGTAGATCTGACACTAATATTCCCCTGAACTTAAATCCATTCTTTTGTGGATGTTTACATTGAGGAGCTGCTGTATCAAAATGGAGGACTGTCTTCCACCAGAAATTAGACTTAGGGCATATTTCTTTTATGATTGTAATCCATTCCTCTTTTATTGTGGCTCAGCATTTAAATAACTTTTATCAGATTTGATGGTTTAGTCACAGAGTTTGTCATACCCAAAAAACGTTATGCTTTTCTTTCACAAATGTGGGAACGATGGTCTGAAATTGCGTTAAAATGTACAAAACAGTGCAACTTCTCTTGCCTGGCCAGTGCTCTGGATGCTCAGCACCCCTAAATCTCTGATCTTAGAATCGCCCCTGGAAGTAAGTGTAATTTTGATAATATTCTGCCTGTTACTGAATATTTAGTGTGTTTGTAGATCCACTGTGATCTGTAAGTTGTAATGAACATGACGTCAACGATAAACTGAGGCAGAATATTGTTAAAATTGCACTTATTTACTTAACAAATTTTAGGGTGTTCATGTTTTTCACATTGTTTTAAAGAACAGTTTATAGATGTAAACTTTTTCATCATGTAAGGAAAGTTTGGAGTTGACATGATTTATATATTATTATGTTATTATTTCACTGGTCCAACCCATTTCAGATCAAATTTGTCCCCTGAACTAACATGACTTTGACCCCATGTTTTAAAGAATAGTTGGTAGATGTGAACATTTTCATCAGATAATTTTACTTTTTTCGCTCTAAAACATAGAGGAAAGTTTGGAGTTGATATTATTTATATATAATTATGTTATTATTTCACTGGTTCGGCCCACTTCAGATCAAATTCGGCTTAATGTGGCCCCTGAACTAAAATGAGTTTGACCCCCCGTTCTAGAGCCACATTCAGCCCAATATGATCTCAAATGGGCCGGACCAATAAAATAATAACAGTAAAAAGAAAAGTCAAATTACATCTACAAAGTTTCCTTAAAAATGCGAATAACATGAACAATCTTAAATTTGCAACTTTAACACTGTTATGCCTAGGGGTGTAAAAAAATATCGATTCCGCAATATATTGTGATATTTTATTTCATGATACTGTATCGATATTAAAAAGTACTATATTGATATTTTTAGGTATTTATTTAAATGTGTATTTCGCTCTGTTGTTTGTGCACTAAAAAGGTAGTATTGTGATATTGCAGGTCATGCATGTACAGGGTGGGGAAGCAAAATTTACAATATTTGAGGCAGGGATTGAAAGACAGTGTATGACCAATTAGTTTATTGAAAGTCATGAGAATTTAAATCTTCAAATCATATTTTACTGCATTTCTAACGCTCTTGTTGTCTACCTCAAGTTCAATTGCCATTTTTCTCATGGATTTGGTTGGATCCTTTAGGATTTTGGATTTGAGAGCTTTAATAAAAGCTTTGGTACGTTTTTTTTGTTGCTTCCTCCACTTCCAGACTTTCTGGTATAGTTTTGCTCATAGTCATTCTCTTCTTTCCATTATAAACAGTCTTTATGGACACTCCAACTATTTTTGAAATCTCCTTTGGTGTGACGAGTGCATTCAGCAAATCACACACTCTTTGACGTTTGCTTTCCTGATTACTCATATGGGCAAAAGTTTCTGAAAAGGTATGGATAATAGTGTTAGGTAGGATTATGACATCAATATATGTTTGGTTTCAAAACAACTGATGCAGTGCCTGCTGAGAAAAAACAACTAAATGTTCATTGTAAATTTTGCTTCCCCACCCTGTAGTTTTTTTTTCTTTTTTATGGATAACACTGTTTTGTTAAATAATGGTTATTTCAATCATCCTAAAACACAGGTGTCAAACATGCGGCCTGGGGGCCAAAATCGGCCCGCCAAAGGGTCCAATCCGGCCCCTAGGATTAATTTGTGAAATACAAACATTACACTGAAGATATTAATAATCAAGGATGTTGAAATCATTTTAGGTCAGTTCAATCTAAAGTGGATCAGACTAGTAAAATATTATCATAATAACCTATGAATAATGAAAACTGCAACTTTTCCTCTTTGTTTTAGTGTAAAAAAAAAAGTAAAATTAGGAAAAAAAATTACATTTACGGACTGTCCTTTTACAAAAAATATGAATATCCTGAACAAATATGAACAATCTGAAATGTCTTAAGAGAAGTATGTGGAATTTTAACAATATTGTGCTTTTTACTAAATCTTTAAGTTGTGATGCACATGTATAAATGATCAACTGAGGCGTAATATTGTTTACATTGCACTTTTTTTCTGAAGAATTTTCAGGTTGTTCATATTTGTTTATGTTATGTTAAAGTACGGTTCGTAGGTAGAAACATTTTCATAGTGGAATTTGACTTTTTTCACTCAAAAACATAGAGAAAACTTTGGAGTTGACAGTATTTCTAAGTTCTTATCCTATTATTTATATAATTTTACTGGTCCGGCCCACTTTAGACCATATTAGGCTGAATGTGGCCCCTGAACTAAAATGAGTTTGACACCCCTGTCCTAAAAGCACTTTTTACTGTCTGAGAGAGGCAGATGTTAGTTCCTTTATTGGGATCACACAAAAAAATTTGTTCTGATGTTGGATGACTCAGTGACTGAACACTATACATTCATTTCACAACTAATAGAATATGAACATTTGAGCAGGATCTTAAACTGTAATGTCTGTGAGCATCATTTTATGGATTTATTTATTATTCTCATTTATAACAAAATTTCGTTTTTACAGAGGAAAGTTTTGTGATATAGTGTTAAATCCTGTTCTGAACAAATAAAAATGTATTTAGTATTTGTGCATATTTCTAGTATTATTACATTTTTCCAATAAATAATATAATAGAAGAAGAAACAAAACAAACAAAAAATATTGCCATGTTAACAGTATCGTGATATATCGCGATATATCGTACTGTGGTCCTAATATTGTGATTTGTATCGTATCACCAGATTCTTGCCAATACACACCACTAGTTATGCCTCAGTTTATCATTTATACGTGTGCGTTAGAACTTACTAACTCGACAAATAAAAATAACCTATGGACAAAATTGGCTTTTAAAATTTGGCAGAAAGTAATAAGAAAATATGACTTGAAAGGAGCAATGAAAACTTTAAGATGGTGTACATATGACTCTGATTTTATCCCCAACAAGACAGACACCAGATTCAAACTATGGTTAAGTAAAGGACTGATGGCTTACTGTTGTTTCATACACTATGGAACACTGCAGAGCTTTGAAACTCTAAAAAACAACGATGGTTTAGAAACTCAAGATTTCTCTTGATATCTACAAATGAAATTACCAAAGAAAGACAAAGTAAAATAGAAAATGACATACTAAAGGTTTTTATATCGGAGAATATATGAGAGATTAATGAAAATAAGGGAAAAATGTGACATCTTTTTGTTCTAAAGTATGTTTAACAAAATGTAACAGAAAAATTAAAAAAAAAAAAAAAAAAAAAGGAAGACTTACTTTAAGAACAGTTGTCTTTGTTATGTTTTTTTAAATAGATTTCATGCTTTACCATTGTTGATTTTTCAGATATGGTATACAAATGTGCTTAGTTGTCTGTTATAAAGTATCTTTCCAAATGACACAAATAAAATTATATAAAAAAAGAACTTACAGATCACAGTGGATCTAGATACATAAAACATTTAATAAGAGGCAGAATATTATTAAAAACTGCACTTATTTTTCTTTAACCCTTTCATGCATACTGGTCACTCCAGTGGACAGTTATTCTACAGCTGTTCTCTTGTATATTTATGGATTTTGTTGTTTTATTTTCATATCAGCCAACACAGTGGACGCTCATGCATCATCCCATACACAGCAATTCATACCATTACTGTAACTTTGCTGTTCTAGATAAACCTGATCTACAGTAACATGTTTGAGTGTAAATCAAGTGCTTGTTTTTGTTATTAGACTGTAATTAAAAGTTTTGTTTTTTTTGTTTGTTTTTTTTTAAACAAAATGGTTTCTTTTTTGCATATTATCTCCATGAAGTGAGTAATGACCTGTATTAGTGTATGTTAAAAGGTGAGAAAACCTCAGATTAGCTGCATTAAAAATGTTTTTATGTTCTAGTTTTCACACAGTATATCAGTAAACACATTTCTTTGCTTCAAAAATTAAATACATGGTGTCCAGCTGAATGGATATTTTTGCAACTCCATGAAAAATAGGTTCATAAAAAAAGTCAGTCGCATTGTTTTTTTAATGCCTAGAGGAAAAAAAAAAACTTAATTAAGGCTCTCATAATTCATGCATGAAAGGGTTAAAAAAAATTCCAGGTTGTACATATTTGTTCAGGTTATTCACATTTTTGTGACAGGATAGTTTGTAAATATACACATTTTCATGGAAATTTACTTTTTCACACTAATATAAAAGCAAAATTTGGAGTTGTCATTATGTGTAGGTAATCAAGATAGTATTTGACTGGTCTGACCCACTTTAGATCATATTGGTCTGTATGTGAAACCAGAAATAAACGATTTTAACATACTTGATCAAGTTTTTGTTACATTTTGTGCAATTTTTGCATTCCACAAATTCATCCCAGGGGCCGGATTAGACCCTTTGGAGGGCCAGTTTTGTTCCACAGGCCGTATGTTTGACCCCTATGCCCTATGTCATCACCTAAAAACAAATATCCAAACCACATTTTGAGCCACAGATCTACTTAGAATGTACAAACATCCTCTCTAGCATCAATAAATGTAATGCTGTACTTAATCCTTAATGTTTTAGAGAGCAGAGAGTGTGTTTTTTAGGTTTTACACAACTCATTTACGGATAAAAACATCTACTATCAAATAATACCCTGTCCTATTTTTATCTAAGACGTAAAATATATAACAGCATAGATGATATAAATAGATTTTATCACAACTGAAAGCCAAACTGCATCTCAGATTCAAGTGCAATGAACCGAAATGTGTTAAACCAGCAGATTTGCATCTGTGGGGTTACTGAAAGTCATGCAATTCCAGACTGAAAAAACATTCATGTCACGAAAAAAGCATCTACTGATGGAAACTGTTTAATACCTGTTCATCCACTAATCCTATCAATAGATGGAAATAATTGGTGTAAAATGCAGTTTGTCATCTTTTCATGGTCATCAGATATGACCCATTTGGATGTTCAGAGGCTCCATAGTTACCGTGGAAACACCGTCATCTTCTACAACATTGATTCCTCAATAAAACCAATGGAGTTGGATCAATGACAGTGGATGGACACACTTGTTTGTAAGTTCAAGTCATGATATATTTAAAACAAATATGACCAAAATAAGCAACAAAATTGATCAAAATCAACAAAATGCTAATAAAAAACACAAATATGAACAAAATCATCAATAAAATGAGAAAAAATTAACAAAATAATCAAAAAATTAACAAAATATTCAATTAAAAAATTAAATAAATAAAGATAAATGACTGAACTATTAAGTGTAACTGTACTGTAGAAATAATGATGTTAGTGCGTGGTTTTTTCAGTGTAATTTTATTTCTAAGAATTACAAGAACATTTTTTCCCATTGTTTTATTTTTTTATTTAATGTTTTCTGGTGATGATGATTTTTTTTTTTTTTTTAAATTATTATTATCAGTATTTTTGTATGTAAGACCTAAACATTTGCATCTAAAATGTTTAGTACCTGTCGAGCCACTAATTCTGTCAGTACATGTAAATAACTGAGGTGAAAATACAGTTTTTCATCCAAACTCATGTCATTTGATCAATGACACTGGTTGTACACACTTGTTTTTATGTTCAGTTATTGATATGTTTTGCTGAAAAAGTAATTTTTTTTCTTCAGTTTTCTCTGTTCTGATAAAATAACCTTTGAATTTACTGTGAAAATCTACATGATCAATAAATTAAATATAGGAAAAACCTGATTTTTACTGAAAAATGCAAAATTCAGAGGATTATATTATAATAAATGATGATAAATCACTTAGGAATTGTGAGATATTGAGGAAAAATTCTTTTAGAAGTCCCCAGTTAAATAGTTCTTGGTCTTTAAGGATTAAGTCAACAGTGCTCAGTGTGATCAGTTTATGTTGTCTGACAGTAAATTAAATGATTCGACTCATTCGTGCAGACAAATTAGAGTTTTTCGATGTGATATCAGATTCACATTAACACATCTGTGCATCATGTTGATTCTAACAGGAAAATGTCATGATAAATGTCCTTTTTCTGCAGAAATTGAACTAAGAGTCAGTCATATGATACCGTATCGATAGTTTCCTCATGTTTCTTTAATGCATTACACCATTTCCCATGTATTTAAGCTGCAGTACTTCATAGTTTTTTAGCGGCTTTGAGCAAAACTCCCATAATTACCTTTCAGTTTATTGTAATTCAGGTGGTTTGAAATGACATTATCTGCCTGTAGCATTTGCCTCTGTTTTCAGGCTGTAGAAAATCTAGTCCATGAGGCAGGTTACTGTCTAATCAGACAAGTAGGAGGGTTAAATGTGATGTGATTGACAGCTGTCAGTACCAATCGGTGAAGTTCTACTGCTCTGAGTCAGAACATGGTCATTTGGAAAAGACAGTAGCTCTACGTCTATACTTATATTTAGAGTTTTTGATTTGACTAAGAAGAGAGAGTTGCAGACGGAGGTTGTATTTGGTCACATTCAGGTATTTTCCCCTCTCCTTATTTCAGCTCCTGCAGCTTTAAAGGCCAGATTAAGTAAAACTCTGCAGGAAAAAAACTGCTGTTGAGATTTAATGAAGACATGCCAATTTAACACTGGACAAGTGATCACATGTGGCCTTATTCCATGTGTGTTCGTCAGAGTTTTCCTGTCAGACAACAGGACAGGACTTAAATGAATCCCACAGCGTGCGCCCTTATTTAACGCTGAAAAGAAACACGTCTGAACCATTTGCTGCTGCCTTGGCTTTGATATCTGCAGGAGGTAGAACACAGAGGTTTTACTCTTCTCATATTCATTTGGAACGACAAAAAAAGGTGTTCTAAGAACGGATCGATCAACAACATCCATATTTTCACCGCTCATGGAGATGAAATGCCACCAAATCGCCAGGACACACAGTCGAGTCGAGCAGGAGTTGAATAAAGTCTTACTTTCACCTAAACGAGTGGACAAATGTGTTGTTATCCTCACAGATCTTTGAAACAATACCTCATTTCTGCTGAAAAGTGAATAAATAATATCATCATCTTCCCCTTCGGCTGGAATCGATGGTGTTTTTAAGGGACAAAGACTCTGTTTCCCATGAGTAGGGATGTAATGATTACCAGTAAAATGATAAACCGCGGTAAAATTGCAGACGGTTAGTATTACCGTTTAAGTTCTAATTATCATGATAACATGTTTGATTACCGCACTTTTCCGGAGGAAACACCTACGGAAAGCTATGCTTTTATGTCAAATATTTGAGTATAGTTTTAATTTATTACAATTTTAATTTTCTATACCTAATATTTGGAACCAATATTCACTTTTACAGTCTCTGAAAAGGTTTGTTTAGCATCTTTGTGTCATTTATGCAATAAATTATACATTTTTCAAATCGGATTTTATATATTTTTTGTGGTCTTTGTCCTTTTGTATTGATATAGTAGGTTGAAGTGAAAAAATAATAGACAGATGATATAGATGAAGTTGTGCTGAAGAAAAAAGATGCCAGACATGGGTATAGTAAACATTTGTTTCTATAGTATATAAAGGCAAAATCAAAAGGACTGAAAAATGGCTAAAATAGGCTCAGACCACTAAGGGTTAATATTTGAATGTTTCTGCAACAGAAGGTACATTGTGCCAATTATTTTATCTGGTTTTTTTGTTGGCTTTTTTTTTTTTAAATACAACTTGGTTAAATTATTTTAGTGTGTGTTTTAGTACTTTTTCAACATTTTGAGTACAGTTTCAATAATACTGCGATAATAATGATAACCATGATAATTTTGGTCACAATAACCGTGATATGAAATTTTTATATCATTACATTCCTACCCATGAGCACTAGCACCTACTGTTATAAGGGCAGAACTCTGGCCAAGGCGAACATTTGTTCTGAAGCTAATGAATGAAGAGCGGATCCTCTTTACAACTCTGCATTTCTTTTTTCCAGACAGTAACTTGCAGGTGCAAAGTGACGTTTGAAACCAGACAACAAACAAACTTCATGAAGTCCGTTTGTAATGTAGTTAAGTAACTGGGGTGAAAACAAAAATGAAACCTAACTTTGGATATCCAACTCTTTCACTCCGGAGCTCCTCAGTGTTCCTCACAGACTGGTGTTCTAAGACATGTCCCAATAATATACATTTGCACTAGCTTTAACACAAAGTATTCAGTCCTTTTCATAAATGCCTTCAGTCCTTCTTCATCTTCCTCATACTGCATTAGTTCAGTTCAGCTTCAGCTGCTTCAGCCTTCTGCATTCACACTATTCTACTGTTAGAAGTGTCTTGTTCCTGAAGGACAGTTTCGTATCCAGGCCCCGGCATGAACATTCAACTCCATACAGAACCACTTCAGTCTCACCTTCCAAAGCCCTTAGTTTGGACTGAACCAACGCTCCAAATCCAACAGATTACCGACGTCACAGAGCTAGCCCTGTGGCTAACACAGAAGCATTTACGAAGTGTTTGACTGAGCTACCAACAGACACTAGAGTCCAATCCAATGTTCCAATGCATATGTGTAAAGAACAGAAGCATTCTATACCTGTGGAGAAGGTGGAGATGTCTGAGCCCAGGCAAAGTAATTATAATTTAAGGGGAACTGAAATCTATAAGAAAATTAAGTGTAGAACAAACATAAAAAGCCAGTGTATCTCTGTTAGAGGGGTCCATCTGTGGAATAATCTGGAGCAAAACTTAAAAATGTCTTCTTCAATCTGTGCATTTAAAAGGATGTATAAATCCACAATAATAACAAAATATAGAACATTAGAAGTACGCATAAAATAAGATATTATAGTTAATTAGTTATCATGATAGGAAAATACTGTCATTTATTGATCACTGTATTTGGAGTAAATATTTGGGGTGGATATATATATTATAGTTTATATTGAAAACGGTTGATTATTGTAAATCTGTTTGTGTATGAGGTGACTAAAAAAAAAGTGTATATGAATGGTTTTTATGGATGTTTTGTGTTATTGTAAAAAATATACAGAGGAAAATGTGTGTTAACAAAGCAAAGGAGGCGGATCTAGTTTGATTATTAGTTTGTAAAAAGGGGGTGGGAGTCAATAAGTTATACTTCTTCCCACTCCTTTTCGAGCGCAAAAAAATTGTATTTATTTATTTGTTTTGACCATGTTGAATGATTCTTTGTTATCTGATGATTCTGTGTGCTCGAAATAAAACTACTACTACTACTACTACTACTACTACTACTACTACAGAAGGAAGAGGGACAACTGCAGCTCTGTTTTCATTCCTTTAACTCCCTTAGTTCTGTCCATCTGTTCAATGCAGAGGTTTACCGCTGTTTTAGTCGGTATTCTATCACTGTCCCGTTTAGTTTTCTTTTTCTTTCGGCCAGTCCAGCTCCAGTTCCAGTGTCCACCATTACAAAATAAATCCAACAAATCCCTTTCTTTAGGAAAAAGGACGGATCTTACTCCTCACTCGCTCAGCTTACTTCTTACTACTAAACTCTGCCGGTTGGTGTGGTGTTGTCATAGTGACATAAGTCTGCCGTAAATCAGTCCAGTCTTGTCTGACCCGACCAGGGAAACTGGAAATAGCATTTGGAAATAACCGATTTCTGTACAGCACCTTTAAATGACTTTTTCAGTAAAGTATATGATTAACCAATAACTATGCATAAAAACAAGCCTCTACAACCACTGTCATTTATCAAACTCCGTGGGTTTTACTGGTAAATCATTGTTCAATGAATCAAGGTTGTAGAAGAAGTCTGAGAGAGTTATCTGAGGAGCTCAGAAAGGAAACTGTTGATAACCAATCTATAGGTAAAGGCAGCTGGATGGTCCTGTGACACCAGTTTCAAGTATTATTAAAAAGTATATGGGATTGAAGAAATACAAGCCCAGGTAGATCAGATGGACAGTCTGGATGGCTGACAAAGAACCAGAAGAGAACGTCCAAAAACATACAAGATAAACTCCAAGGTCAAGGTCTAATCTAATGAAAAAAATAAGTGAAAGCCACACATTGAACACTTGTAAGACAGGAAATAAAAGTTGATTGTGAATAGAATACTTGTGACTTGGCTGGAGTTTTCTATTGCTTTTTCTTATTAACCCTTTCATGCATAGTGGTCACTCCAGTGGACAGTTCTTCTCCAGCTGTTCTCTTGTATATTCATGGGTTTTGTTGTTTTAGTTCCATATCAGCCAACACAGTGGACCCTTATGCATCCTCCCATACACTGACATTCATACCATTATTGTAACTTTGCTGTTCTCGATAAACCTGATCTGCACTAACATGTTTGAGTGGAAATCAATTATTTGTTAGAAAAAAAAGTTTGTTTTTTTTTTTTTTTTTTTTTTTTGCATATTATCTCCATGAAAAGTAATAATTACCATTAGAATATGTTAAAATGTGAGAAAACATCAGATTTTATTTCATTGTTTTAAAGTCAATTTTTGATATTGGGTTTTAAACATGTTTCTTTACTTCAAAATTAAATGCATGGATGTTTTTGTAACATGAAAAAAAAAATGAAAATGAAAAAAAAAAAAAAAAAACTTGATCACATTGTTTTTTTTCATGCCTATGGAGGAATAAAAACACTCAAGAAAAAAATCTTAACTAAGGTTCTCATAATTAACGCATGAAAGGGTAAAAATATTGCACAATGAAATCAGTTCATTCTTTTTGAATAACCCTGTATTTTAGAAGTGCCACAAAACTAGGGTCTTTTTGTTTATATATTTTAGGCTACGTTACAAACTAGCATCAGAAAACTCCTTCATCTTCTGCGTCGATTTACTAGTCAACTAATCTGGAAAACATCTAAAACATACGCTTGCATTTGTCGGGTTACAGTCACTATCTATACATGTGTTTCAGCTTCTTCCTTCTGTTTAACATAAAAAATTACCAACAGATTATTTCTATTTACTGATTCATCTACTCTGACTCCTCTGTGGTTTAAGGTCAGAGGTCACTGAGGCTGGGGGGTGGGGGGGTTATTCCTATGAGTCTGCAGATAAGGATGATGATGATGGTCCTGGAGGATGAGGCTGACTCGCACTGACAGCGGCTGTCAGCTCCGATCTCTGCACGCGCTCAGAGGGCCCTCTGATGACATCATCACCAGACACCGCAGCTTCTCTGATGATGTCACCAGCAGACGGTTGCCGGGAGACGACGGCGATGTGTTCCTACTGCGAATCAACTCTTCGTACTAGAAAACTCAGCTCTGACCGAGTCGAAATTAACATTATTTTGATGTCACGAATGTAAACACGAGGACAAAAGGACAAATGGTTCAGTTGTTTGACAGGTTTTCGGAAATTGATTCATACAAAACTTGGATATACACACGGCAAAATATACCAGACAAAAACAGGAAACTTGTAGCTAGTGTTGGGTCAGTTTGTGCTTTCGTGTAAAAGCTTAAACACTTGTCATTTCAGGATAGACTAAATTAAATCAGAGCTAAATGGGTGCTTCTATGAAACTAGTCCTAAAAACAACACATGGGGGCTAAAAATTCAAACCAGATGTAGACGAATGTTATGAAGCAAGTTTGGAAGCACTTTGGGTCTATTTTAAAAATAAATACTTCCTGAGATAAAAGAGAACCTATTTTTCAGATAAAACACATTTTTATGTTATTTTACATTATATTTAATACAAAAATTGAATAACTATTTATTCTCTCACAGGTACATTTTAGGAACTGAACTAATGATGCAAGGCTAAGTGTTTCACAACAATGACCACTGTTGCAAAATCATTCGTGATTTATATGCATTTTAACTGGGCAGGTTCTGCATGTAACATGAGTGGACACAATGGGTTACATACAAACCTGGAATGAGACTGAGATTCATGAAAACCTCACATGTCTGGATTAGAAAAACCACTAGGATCATCAAATTTAACACATAGTCCATTTAAGATTTAACACATAGTCCATATAAGATTTAACACATAGTCCATATAAGATTTAACACATAGTCCATATAAGACCATTTACAGCCATGTTTTGACACCTAGGTAGTTTTTCATGTCCCAAATTTGGTCCTATTTTTGGCCCCAATATTTTATTAAAAATTCATTAACCCTTTCATGCATAAGTCACTCCAGTGGACAGTTCTTCTCCAGCTGTTCTCTTGTATATTCATGGGTTTAGTTGTTTTCGTTCCATATCAGCCAACACAGTGGACACTTACGCATCATCTTATATCCTGACATTCACACCATTACTGTAACTTTGCTGTTCTCGATAAACCTGATCTGCACTAACATGTTTGAGTGTCAATCAATTGTTGTTTGTTAGACAAGAAGGTTTTTTTTGCACATTATCTCGATGAAGTGAGGAATTAACAGCATTAGAATATGTTAAAAATGTGAGAAGACATCAGATTAGCACCATTAAACATGTTTTTATTTCACTGTTTTCATATCCCTCTCTGATATTGGGTTTTAAACACGTTTCTTTACTTCAAAAATTAAATGGATGGATATTTTTGTAACTCCACGGAAAAAAAAAACTTGATTGCATTGTTTTTTTCATGCCTAAGGAGGAATAAAAACACTGAAGAAAAATATCTTGACTAAGGTTCTCACCATTAATACATGAAAGGGTTAATTTTGGGATGGCTTGGAGCAGGAGTATAGTTTTTTTGCATTTATCTGAGGTCATCATTAGGACCATCCTGAGGGGGAAATATGCCTAAATTTGTCTTTTATTATTGGGTCTAAAAAGCTGGAAAATTGCCAGATACCAAAATGATACCAGTTTCATAGAAGCACCCAAATCCACCCTGTCTCACGTTAGTGGACAATGGACTGTTTGTACGGCTTCATGGGAAACAGTACAAAAGCATAAAAATTAGAGACTGATCTCAAAAAAATTGCGTTGTATGTCACGCCAGTTCTTATGGTATTTGGCGTGCTGTACCTACACATTTTTGAGCTTTCGTGTGTTATTCAGCGCCATTTGATCGCGTGTGAATGTACGCCAAAATCTCTGGTTCATGTAACCCAAAACACTCAGTGCGTGGTATCTGACACATCGACTCAGGTTGGACAGGGGGCTAATAACAGCGTGAACATACACATGGAAAGCTTATAATGCGTACAGTTAACACACCAATTAAAAGTGGCGTGTATATTTCTATGAGTCACGATATCATGCTGAAAACTATCCCCACCAGACTCAGAAACAGCTTCTTCCCCAGAGCTGTGAAAGCCGTCTCACCCCTTACAGTCATACATACACACACACCCTCCCCCTGACACTTACCCACCCCTCCCCTCCCCTATTTCCATCACACTGGGTCCTGTACTGAGCTGCACTCTCCAGCTTCTCTGGGACTGCCATTCATTCGCACATTTACTGTCTTATTTACATACAATATTGCATACAATATGTGAACTGCACATACTGTTTCCTGCACTGGACTGTACATACTGGGTTTTACATTTCTTTTCTATATCAGCTAAAATTTGCTTAGAAGTCTTATTTCTGTCTTTGTGCATAAGAAATCAATCTAAGTGAATCCCCAAAGGAACTTTGTGTTGGTAAATGCAAGTTCTGCAAATGTACAGGATTTCAGTTCTGTTCAACATGTTGATGCTCATATGAACTATGTTTTCAGCTCAAAAATGTCCAATTTCATCACAATTAATGCTATATTTTCATGTCACAAATGGCCAAGTTCTATTTGAACTGAATTTACCTGAAAAACACATATTCTATTCTTTAAGATTCCCCAGTTTTTCTTACCAGATTCTCTCCTACATATCACATGTTTTATTTTTACAGGTTCAGTCTGGAGTATGGTGCTGATCCATCCTGCTTATGTTACGCCAATACATACATGAAGAATGTCACACGTCACTTTTTAAATCAACAGTTTTCTAATAATAAGCATTTTTATAAAGAAATAATTCTATATTGTTATTTCCTCATTAGTATGATGATAAACTATACAATAAATAATTCTGATCCTAGTTTTTGCACTGGGATCATTAGTGTAAACGGTGACATGGCTGCAGAGCATCAGTATGATGGGATCCACAACAACCATGTCACATCCGTCCACTGCCACATTTTGTGTTTTTGTGTCAGCTGTTATTGTTTTAGATCCACAATACTAACATTTATGAATAAGAGGAGAATTAGCAATAGTAAGTCTATAAGTTTATTCCTAATAAAGTACTGGTACTGACCAGAGCATCATGGGTAATGTCACGTCCGTCCACCAGCAAAAGTTTTCACATACACGTGCTATTCAAAATCCAGTATTTCTGAAAATAGAGCTTCCACTGTCAAATAATATCAGTAGTCTGTGCACAAATGGATTAGCATTATTTCCACACAGTTCTATGCATTTATGACAACTTTTTTTTTTTGACAAAAATGGCCGCTCATTTGACCCCCTAAGTAAATTTTAGCTGATATATAATGTACATAGTCTTGATATACTTACTCTTTAGTATTTCTATGTTGATGTACATATTCTTGAGTGTTTTTATTTTTTTTTTCTCTAGCCGAGAACTACCTCTAAGAAAAATTCTGTTATGTGCACATTATGACAGTAAACATTCTTGAATCTTGAATTAGTAATAAGCACGAATGTAACATAATTATGACAACATGATAAACACAATATTAAGTTTATTA
This sequence comes from Sphaeramia orbicularis, assembly GCF_902148855.1. Lineage (NCBI taxonomy): Eukaryota > Metazoa > Chordata > Actinopteri > Kurtiformes > Apogonidae > Sphaeramia > Sphaeramia orbicularis. The sequence continues at coordinate 7,419,865 of NC_043963.1, forward strand.
TAATCAGTGTTGGGAATAACGGCGTTAAAAATATCAGTGTTACTAACGCCGATATTGTTTTCCAGTAACAGGTAATCTAATTAATTACTATTTGAAACGTTACAACACCGTTACCGTTACCGGCAGTGAAATGTGGCGCATTACTATGCACTGATATCTAACAGCTGTTATCCGCCCTGGCACAACCAGGCACGAGAGGTATGACATTTGCAGACAAGTCGAGTCTTTTGAACGGCTCTTTTCAGTGAACGATAGGAACTGATTCATTATGAGCCGTTCGTTTACGTGTCATTCTTCTATTCAAATGGCCTACACTGCCTTCATGCTTCATCTGTGTGCCACATGAGTCTGAGTTGTCCACACCACCTTCACCTGAACGACTAATGACATGTCCAAGTATCAGTTGTCCGCAGCACAGCCCATTCACTTGAACGCATCTATGTGCTCAGCTAATTTAGAGGAGGAGTTATCAGTGACAGTCCGACTGACTGGACTGGAGACATTTACTGCTGGATCCAGGAGGAGCAACTGAAAAAAGTGGAGATGTGGGATTAACTGGAGGAGCATCTTCTTCCTATGAATGCAGATATGCACTTATGTGGTGGAAAAGCCGGGCCCTGGTGGACCCCAGCCGGGCCCTGGTGGACCCCAGCCGGGCCCTGGTGGACCCTGGTGGACCCCAGCCGGGCCCTGGTGGACCCTGGTGGATCCCAGCCTCACCACAGTCATGGTATTCAGTACCTGTCTGCTGTTCTACTCTGCAACTGACTCATGAAACACGCTCAAAAATCAGTTTCCTTTTACATATTTGAAAGTTTTTCAAAAAAGTAACGCAATAATTACTTTCTCTGGTAACTAATTACATTCATGAAGGAGTACTTCCGTTACTAATTCAATTACTTTTTTGGAAAATTAATTAGTAACTATAACTAATTACTCTTTGAAAGTAATTTGCCCAACACTGATTATAAATAGACGACCAGAACTGTGAGGGTCTGCACTTTACTACTGAGCAGAAAGTGAAAACAGGAAGTTCAACCACAGAGGGAGTGAATCGATGCACATGGTACATGTTGCATCTGTTTCGTAAACAGTGTCATTGGGTAATAGTGAGAGGACAAATTAGACTGCATTCAGACAGCAGGTCTTAATGCACAGTTCAGATTTTTTAGTGAAATCTGATTTTTTTTGTGTGTGCTCGTTCATATTCTATCAGTTTTGAGTATGAACTGAATGTGACCCTGACGTGACCCCCATGCACAAAAGAGGTCCTGATGGAATACAGGCACACACCGTGTTTATGGAAGTAAAAATGTTTTTCCCTCCGCTCCTCCTCCTGGGACGCAGAATTGTGACATTTGGTGCATTTCAATGATGTAAAGGTCGGATAAATGTGACCTGGCTGTTTAAACTGAAGTCACATTGCAAAATATCAGATAAGTATCGGATTTAGGACGACATATGAAAGTGGCCTGGGTCGGATTTGAAAAAATCTGATTAATGCTGTCCAAACTGTCTTTAACAGATTGGATACAGGTCACATATGGACACAAAAATCAGATGTGGGACACATTTGCCTGCAGTCTGAAGATAGTCTTACTCTCAAACAAACAGATGATGAAAGGGATTAAGGCTGAAAAACGTAGGTGACGCAACATGTAAGCAGGAAGAAAATCACGGAAAACCTGATTATGATGCTGCATTTGCCTCAAGGAGCAAAGACTTCAACTCCAGAATTAAGCCATTGCAGAAGTATCTTAAAATATAATACCAGTGATGGCCACTAGATGCTGCTCCAAAAGCCCTGGGTCTCACAGACTTACAAAGAAGTCTCTAAAAATACTAAGCTGATGAATTTCCTCCAGGCGTCAGTGATCCTTCATTAACCAGATCAGGTCAAGTAGAAGTTTGTCCATCTTTGTAATGTTGATAGATTTGATTAACAGCTCGTTCACCTTCAGCTTCTGTTTATTGAATAAAACATTTTCCCTGACATAGAGCTCCACTGTAGTTATGGCTAATGAGTTCCACGAGCAAAGTGGTTCCCAACCTTTTTTGGCTCGTGACCCCATTTTAACATCACAAATTTCTGGTGACCCCAGACATTCAAAATAGAATTTTTTTTTTTTTTGTTAAAATTAATTTGTTTTTGATCATGTAATAGTTGCACTATGTTGCAAATAAACATTAATTTTAGAGGACATTTAGTCTATATAATGTATATTATTATGGACGGAGGCAGTAAAGCCAGGTGTAGATTACTGCACAAAGGGAGAATTTGATTTTCCTTGGTCAGGATATGTACAGTCAGTCCAGCTGTGATTTACAAGGCTGACAATTAATACTGAACAAACAAGAACTCAAACTATGAATTATGAAAGAGCTGCAGCATCTGAAACTGACCACAATGAACATTTGACAGATAAACAGAACCACAGTGCTTCAGTTTCAGCTTCATAGTTTGTCATGTCTTATATGTATTGAGATTGTCTCTCTCAACTCACCATATATTTTTATTTGTAAGTTTTTTTGTTTTTTTTTTAGCAATTACTAGAAATTTCAGGCGACCCCATTTGAATTCCAATTCCATTTGAAAAACACTGCACTAGTAAGACGGTGAAATGACTGTACTATGCAGTGCTTGATGAAGTTTACAGTTCTTTTGAGTCAGTAAGTTAGCATTTAGCATTAACTCACCTCTGAGCCTTTACGCTCTCACAGCTCCACCCCTTTTGTCCAAATATGGTCACTTCTGGCTCCAAAAAAATCCAATATGGCAGCAGCCACATGTTAAACTACTGGTGTCAAAAATGCAGCTCAGAAACCAAAGTTTGACGCAAAGGTTTCAGATACAGCAGTGCTGCGTTACTCATTATCAGTGGCTGTTAAACCAACTTAAAGGTGCTCTAACGCCACCTAGAGGATGGGAGTCAGCGCACTCTGAGACCCCTGGTGGTAAAATCCAGTGTTTGGCTTCATATCAAACGGCTGTGAAAACGCTGACGCCAGCTTAACCCGACTCCGTACAGTCTGATATTAAACAGCAGCTTTAATTTCACTGTTGCTGCTTATTTCCATGTACTTCTACAGCTGACCCGAACCGTTGTGACAGATCTACAAGTTGTGATCTGATGAAAATTAAAACCCTGATATTAAAGCAGCTGGAGTCTGGACGTCAGCGTCGGCGTCAGCTGAGTCAGACTGCGGAGTCTGAAGCTGCTGACGGACCAGATTCGCAGCCCGTTTCAGCGGCGGGTTGGCGGTTCTGGATGATTCTGAGACAGCTGCAGATCAGTCAGATTATTAGATCACACTCCGACATGAAGACGAGAGCGCTCCAGAGATTAGACCGAGCCGACACGCTGCAGCGACTGATCTGCTGACTCTGGGAAAACAGAAGAAGATGAAGAACCCCCCCCTCGCCTTCCTCTCATCCTCCTCTAGTGTCATGACGAGGACTGGATACCAACGGATTCCCCAAATCGATTCTGTTCCGTGTGTTCAGGATGTTTCAGTTGCAGTACCTGTAGTGCTTTAAGTCGTGCAACAAACCGTCTAATTGCCTCTACTATGAACATGAATACTCGTAGAGTTTTCAGGTATCTGTACTTGACTTGAAAATGCATTTATGTGGCAACTTTATACTTTTAGTCTCTACATTTTATCACAAATATCTGTACTTCTTACTCCTTATATAATCAAATCAGGCCTGTTATTTTAGTTATAACACATTTGAAGAGAATTATCCTTTTTTTTTTCTTTTTTGCACCATTTTGCATTTTCAGAACATTAAGTCTGACTTAAACCCAAATGACACACGGCAAAAAGGCCTTGTCCTGATTTTATGATTTAGTAGTTATTTAGGTCAATCGTTTATTTAGTTCAAAATAACATGAAAATGGCGCAACAAGACTAAACAGAGAAAAAAAGAGACTGGATGGAGGAAAAAACATGTCATAAAGTTGATGGAGATGTTCATCGTAAATTCAAAGGTTATTATATGAGAACAGAGAAAACTGAAGCAAAAGTGACTTTTTCAGCAAAATCTATCATTAATTGAACATAAAAACAAGTATTTCCTTCCACTGTCAGTGATCCAACTCCATGGGTTTTACTGGTGAATCAATGTTGTAGAAGATGACGGTGTTTCCATGGTAACTACGGAGCCTCTGAACGTCCAAATGGGTCATATCTGATGACCATGAAAAGATGAATAACTGTATTTTACACCAATTACTCACATGTATTGATAGGATTAGTGGATGAACGAATATTAAACAGTTTACATAAACAATCATTTTAGTTCAAGGTCCACATTCAGAATAACCTATGGATAATGACAACTGCAAATATTTACATTTTACAAACTATCCTTTCACCAAGAATGTGAAAAACCTGAAATGTGTTACGAAAAATAAGTGCAATTTTAACAATATTCTACCAGTTATTAAATGTTTTGTGTAGATCCACTGTGTTCAGTCGGTTGTTTTTGTTGAAATTGCACTTATTTTTCTTGTTAAATTTCAATTTTTTCATCGGTTATTCACATTTTTTAAAGGATAGTTTGTGGATGTAAACATTTTTACAATGGAATTTAACTTTTTTCACTCTAAAACATAGAGAAAAGTATGGAGTTGACATTATTTTTACATCTTTTTTTTTTTTTGTTTTACTGGTCTGGCCCACTTCAAATTGTAGTAGGAGGATGTGGTCCCTGAACCAAACTGAGTCTGACAGCCCTGATGTAGATGTTCACAGTAAATTCAAAGGTTATTATATCAAAAGTGACTTTTACAGCAAAATCTATCATGAATTGAACATAAAAACAAGTGTGTCCATCCACTGTCATTGATCCAACTCCATGGGTTTTACTGGTGAATCAATGTTGTAGAAGATGATGGTGTTTCCACGGTAACTACAGAACGTCCAAATGGGTCATATCTGATGACCATGAAAAGATGAATAACTGTATTTTACACCAGTTATTTACATGTATTGATAGGATTAGTGGATGAACGAATATTAAACAGTTTACATAAACAATCATTTTAGTTCAAGGTCCACATTCATAACCTATGAACAACGACAACTGCAAATATGTACATTTTACAAACTATCCTTTCACAAAGAATGTGAAAAACCTGAAATGTGTTAAGAAAAATAAGTGCAATTTTAACAATATTCTACCAGTTATTAAATGTTTTGTGTAGATCCACTGTGTTCAGTCGGTTGTTTTTGTTGAAATTGCACTTATTTTTCTTGTTAAATTTCCATTTTTTCATTGGTTATTCACATTTTTTAAAGGATAGTTTGTAGATGTAAACATTTTCACAATGGAATTGAACTTTTTTCAGAAAAGTATGGAGTTGACATCATTTTTACATCTTTTTTTTTGTTTTGTTTTACTGGTCCGGCCCACTTAGGATTGTAATGGGAGGATGTGGTCCCTGAACCAAACTGAGTCTGACAGCCCTGATGTAGATGTTCACAGTAAATTCAAAGATTATATTAGAACAGAGAAAAGTGAAGCAAAAGTGACTTTTTCAGCAAAATCTATCATGAATTAAAAACATAAAAACAAGTGTCTCCATCCACTGTCACTGATCCAACTCCATGGGTTTTACTGGTGAATTAATGTTGTAGAAGATGACGGTGTTTCCACGGTAACTACGGAGCCTCTGAATGTCCAAATGGGTCATATCTGATGACCATGAAAAGATGAATAACTGTATTTTACACCAATTATTTCCATGTATTGATAGGATTAGCAGATGAATGGGTATTAAACAGTTTATATCAGTAGATGCTCTCAGTTGCTGGCGGCTGTTTGGGTCTTTGAGGGTTAACTTCACTCCCTTCTGTTGTTTTGCTTTAGTTGGTTTAATATGACGTGAGGTTCAGTTCTTTCACAAACAGCAGATACAAATATCCTCCAGTACTTCCTCTTTTCTGTACGTCTGGTGCAATAAATGTGTGGACCTGTGCCAACAGCGATCACTGAAAAATATGACAGTAAGTACTGAAACTAATGCACTTACATTAATGTGTATTTATTAGGGGCGGGAACTGATCGGATTTTATCAATATAAATGCCATTGTCAATTCTGCTTACCAATCCAATTCTTCATCAATTCTCCTATTGATTCTTGAGTGTTTTTTTTTTTTTGAGAGGGGAAAAAAAGTGGTTGGACAGGTCAGAGTGGAGCTTGTTTGACTATTTTTCAGATCTAATCATTCACAGTGTTGCACATACACACTATTGTACACACAAACAAAGTAAAACACAGTCGTTTTTTTCCTGAACTGCTTAATGAACAAATGTAAATATTCTGAAAGAATGAGGATTTGAAAACATGTTATAGTGATCTGATCCAGACTGGTCAGTGGTGACAGATAAACCACAAGCGTGTCATATGGTCCAGTTAGTGTGGAGGTCAGCCACTGGATTTACTGTTGAATGTCCTTCAGTTCATGAAGACTCCTATCCTTTGGTTTTTACACATATCAGGTGTCTTTGTAAAGTTGAAGGACCCCAGGCAAGACCCCATTTTTACTCACATGAGTTTGTCATGAGTAGGGGTGTTAGAAAATATCGGTTCTGCAATATAGCACGATATTTCATTTCACAATACTGTATCGATATTAAAAAAGTACTGTATTGATATTTTTAGGTATTTATTCAAAAGCAGATATGGCGGAGGTTTATTTTTGTTTTTTTGGTTTTCTTTATTGTTTCTTTCTTATTTATTATTATTTAACTTTTTTTTTTAATTAAATAATGGCTATTTGAAGCATCCTAAAAGCACTTTTTACTGTCTGAGAGGCAGATTTTAGTTCCTTTGGAAACGAGGAGAATTAGAAAAATGTTCTGATATAGCATTAGATCCTGTTCTGAAATAAAAATGTGTTCAGTATTTGTACATATTTCTGGTGTAAAGGTCAAGGTCAAGGTTACTTTATTTATACCCGTAGCTAGATTTGTTTTGCAGTCTAGGTGATTGCCTTGGCATTCCAACAACACATATATTGAACATGTAAGACAGGCACTTGATCACACTTACAGACAGGACAAAAAGTGCTCAGTGTTCCACCATTCATCGGTATAGCAGCATGGATAAGTTAAAGAATAAAATAAATAGGATCAAATAAATAAAAACAAGATGCAATAAAAACACAATAAAAACCAGAAAGGGTAAAATAAAAACAATCTGGGATAAAAACCAGGATAAGAACATAAAATAAAATATTCAAAAAATTTGAAGTCACAATAATAATAAATAGAGCAAAGAAATGGAATAAATAACTAAATAAGTTAGTAAAGTGCAATGTCACTATTTCAATCCTTCCAGGAAATAATCTTAAAAAAAAAAAAAAAGAAACAAAAAATTGCCTTTTTAAAAGTATCATGATACAGTCTACTCTCGTTAAACTGCCCGCCGTTATACCGCCATTTCCGCTTATCGCCATCCGCCAGCCCAGTTCCATGCACAAACAACACTTATACCATTGATTTCCCGACCGTTATACCGCCAGCGTCGCGGCGCGGCACCTCCAAGGTGCGCCGCCGTGGCACCTCCAAGGTGCGGCTCCCAGTGTTGTCTTTTCCGTGGAAACCGGGTCGAAATGGCTCTTTGAGTGTTAAAGGTTGCCGATCCCTGCCTTACAACATAACAGAATCAAGATTTATTTAGAAACGCAATTAGAACGGGTTAACGGAGGCAGCATAGACATCATATAGTAAAGACATGCACATTATGGACGCAACCCGTTGTAACGCCATTTTCGCTATACCGCCAATTTGGCCGTGAACGGAAGTTGGCGGTATAATGAGAGTAGACTGTATATCGTATTGTGATCCTAGTATTGTGATTTGTATCATCAGATTCTTGCCAATACACAGCCCTAGTCATGAGTATCTATACTGAGACGGTTTCTCTGCCAGGTGAGGTGAGCGGGGGGGGGGGGTTAGATATTTTAGTTTCTTTTTTGGAAGCATCTTATAATAATAATAATAATAATAATGAACTACATTTGTATCCACAGCTGACAGAAGCATCGCTGCCACTTCGCGCCTATGGCCCTTCTGACCACCACCAAACATGGGGGGGGGACATGAGCATGAGATCCGCAAGTTGTTTAAGTTTCTTTTTTGGAGGTATCTTATAATAATAACAAGTGTTCAGAGAACGCAAACCTCCGCCAAGCACCCTGAACGGTGTACAGTTTAATACTGATAAATGTAAATGTCCACAGAGTCCACATTCCACAGTGGATGTGGACAATTTTGTGCCATAAATGTCAGTAGCAGCACGTTGTTCCAGTCAGATGACAACAATAATAAAGCACATTTACAAAAGGAACTAAGAACTGGAATGGGATTATTAAGTACTCGTATCGGTACTCGGTATCGGCAAGTACTCAAATGTAAGTACTCGTACTCGGTCTGGAAAAAAGTGGTATCGGTGCATCCCTAGTTAAGAAGAACTGATAACGCTGGAGGTGTACAGTTCAGATGGAACTGTTTCTAAGTCAGAACCGGTTTTCCATTCGCACTCCTAATATTTATACATAATGACTGACAGGTAGTTTCTTCAGAACAGAGGGTTTGAAGGTCATGAAAAACAAATAGTCTTAGGGTCATATTGATCAACAGCGGATGAATTCAACTGAAAATCTCTTTGAATCTGAAAATACATTCTTCAAACCAGCCTCAGTTCTTTTCCCCTCTTAACCTGCGTGTAGCCTCAGCTCCCTTCCTCATTTCTTCTTCCTCTTCTCCTTTACAAAGTTCCCCATAATACATCAGGTTTTAACGCAGTCGTGATTTTAAACATAGTTTCTGCTGATTACTTCTCTCTTCACACAACTAAAACAGTATTTCGTCAAATTCAGTGCTATTTCCACTATGGGTTATTGCTTCAGTCCAGGGGTGTCAAACATGAGGTCCGTGGGCCAAAACTGGCCCGCCAAAGGGTCCAATCCGGCCCATGGGATGAATATGCAAAGTACAGGGTGACCCAAAAAACAGGAATTTTTGAAGTGCGTATTGGCAGACATGAACAAGTGGCAGCACTGCGAGACAGTGACCTTGAGCAAGTAAACACACCCCCATTTTAGTAACCATGGATCAGTGGAACGGGCAACAGCATGCGTTAGCCATAAAAATGTTTTATAAAAACGGTGATAGTATGACAGCTGCGCAGAGGGAGTTCCGACGTTTTTACAACTTAGGACGTCATGGTGCTGTTCCATCAAAACACGCAATAAAATGTTGGATTAATAACTTTATATAGCACAGCTTAATAGCTGAGATGTTGCAGCGGTCAATGAGGAATCTCAACAGCAGATTTCAAGAATGCATTCGTACAGGAGGACGCCATCCACAGGAAGTAATTTTTAAAAATGAAAATTCCATCATTGTTTCTTAAATGGCATGTTTTAAGGTTTCAATTACTATGAATAAAATATTTTTCTTCCATCACTCTTGGTTTTATTGGATTGTTAAAAAGTTCCCGTTTTATTGTGTCACCCTGTACAACAATTACACTGAAAATACTGGGACACATCATGTCTACAGCTGTAAGATGATGATGATGATTTGACATAAAAACATCAATATTTTCTTAAAGTTTAATGGGAGATTTTTCCTCTTAAGTGAGATGTGAAAAACATAGATGGTGAGATTTTTTTTTTTTTTTTTTGCTTAATTCAAGATTTTTTGCTTAATTCGAGATTATTTTTGCTTAATTCAATTTTTTTTTTTTTGCTTAATTCAAGAATTTTTTTTGCTTAATTCAAGATTTTTTGCTTAATTCAAGATTTTTTTTGGCTTAATTCAAGATTTTTTCACTCCGTGTGGAGTGAACCATTTTGCGCTTTTCTCAAGGGGTGTTCACAGAGTAGTGACAGCAGTCTTTACTTTCTTGGAATACAATAATATACCAATTTATAAAATCTAATGCGTGAAGCTTGCATATAGGTTGATATTTATCATGTAATTTAGTTGAACAACAGGAAAAAAAAAATACTTAAAAAAAAAAAATCTTAACATCCCATGGGCCCCCCCACAGCTCTGTAGGTTAACACCCCTGATCAACAGCCGTGCTTGTACATGTGCATTACACACAATGTTACACAAACATAATACATTGCAAACTCACTGATCAATTATGTACAAACTAGAACACTGAGGTCATCAAACGCAGGTTTACTAGCAACTCCCAGAAATATTACAAAGAAAATGGGGGACGCAGCCTTTACTAACTATGCAACAAAGTTATGGAATACAATTCCAAAAGACATTAGAGAAGCCAGTTCACTGAATATATTTAAAACCAAATTAAAAACATTTTTATTCTCATTAGCCTTTGAAAGGAGATAAAAATGGGGTCACAATTCAGGAACCAGGAATGTGCGGTTTTTCATTTTTATTTTATTTTATTGTATTTCTGTTTTTATTTTTTATTTTACTGTATTTCAAATTTCATCTTATTTCTTGCACTTCAAAAATTCTATGTATAATCAAATATTTTAATGTGCGCTGCTTTTATTTTTATTTTATTGTATTTCTCTCACATTTCATCTTATTTCTTGCACTTCAAACATTCTATGCATAATCAAATATTTTAATGTGCGTTGTTTTTATATTTATTTTTATTTTATTGTATTTCTAATCAAATCTAAATGTATTTTAATATTGTATTTTTTTCAATCAATGTGAAGCACTTTGGGCTACAATTTCTGTATGAAAGGTGCTATACAAATAAAGTTTATTATTATTATTATTATTATTATTATTATTATTATTATTATTAATATTGTTGAAATTTTGGAGTTTGGAATGTGTAACTAAAATAAAAATGTCTACAATATTATCTGTCAACTTATTAACACAATTTACAAATCGGATCTACAAATCCACAAAACATGTAGTAACAGACAGAATCTTGTTCAAATTGTTCTTCATTTTCAGGTTGTTCACATTGTATTGTTAAAGGCTTATTAGACTATTATTTGACTTTAGATCACATTGGGCTCAAACCAGTTCAACACCCTTGACTGTTCATATCTTCAGTGTCATATTTGTACTCCATATAATCACGCCATGGGCCGGATTGGAACCTTTGGAGGGCCGGTTCTGGCCCACGGGCCGCATGTTTGACACCTGTGTCTTCTGCTCTTTTTCGGCCCAGCCCTATCTGTACATGTTTTCAGCGTTGACCCTTCACATTCCGTTCGTTCCTCTCTGATCTGTTGTTCTGTGTCGATTGTGTTTCTACTCAACTCCACCGCTCAGTTATGTGTCACCTGCTGGATAAATATTAACCTGAGGAAACCCAACACCTACACACACACACACACACACACACTCGCAGCCTTTTACCGGCTGAGCTGAGCTGAACTGAACGCACCATTCACTGTTTGTACTGGACAAACACAAAGACACTGGAGCTTCAACGTAACATCCACGATTCGACTGTTCCGTTCCTGTTCTACTGAATCACATCCCACCGCCAAATCCCAAAAATTCAAGAAACGGCTCTGGATGTTTCCTGTTATTTACTGCAGCTCTCATCGAAAACAAATGGGTCACGAAGATGTTTGCATAGTGTCGCTCATTGACAGAGTAAATCATAGATAAAGAGTAAGAAACTGTGGAGGAATTTAGAAAGTTGGTCTGCAGAGAATACACGTTAAAATGCAGAGAAGAGGCCTCTGTGGTAATAAAATGGAACAACATGAGACAGAACACTGCAAAAAATCTAAATCTGACCAAGTGTGTTTTTCTCATTTCTAGTCCAAATATCTCCTCACACTTAAAATCAGACAGAATCACCTAAAGAGGAACTTTTCAGTGAGATATAAGAACGGATTTTTAGACAATAGATGTGGAAAATCTGATTTCAAGAAATCTTACCAAGAAAATTTTCACTTGTTCCTTTGGCAGATTTTTAGCTTACATTAAGATTTTTTTTTTTTTTTTTTTTTGCTTAATTCAAGATTTTTTTTTTTTTTGCTTCAAGATTTTTTTTTGCTTAATTCAAGAAATTTTTTTGCTTACTTCAAGATTTTTTAAAACTTATTTAAAGATTTTTTTTGCTTAATTCAGATTTTTTACTTAATTCAAGTTTTTTTTCTTAAATAAAGATTTTTTGCTCAATTCAAGATTTTTTTTGCTTAATTCAAGATTTTTTGCTTAATTCAAGATTTTTGTTCTTAATTCAAGATTTTTTTTTTGCTTAATTCAAGATTTTTGTTCTTAATTCAAGATTTTTTTATTTTTTTTTTGCTTAATTCAAGGTTTTTGTCCTTAATTCAAGATTTTTTTATGCTTAAACTCAATATTTTTTGCTTAATTCAAGATTTTTTTTGCTTTATTCAAGATTTTTTTTTTTTGCTTAATTCAATATTTTTGTCCTTAATTCAAGATTTTTTTTAACTTAATTTAAGATTTTTTTTGCTTAATTCAAGATTTTTTTTTTTTTTGCTAAATTCAGGATTTTTTTTTTTTTTTTTTTTACTTAATTCAAGTTTTTTTTACTTAACTCAAGATTTTTTTTACTTAATTCAAGATTTTTATTTTTTTTGTGCTAAATTCAGGATTTTTTTTTTTTTTTTTTACTTAATTCAAGTTTTTTTTACTTAACTCAAGATTTTTTTTGCTTAATTCAAGATTTTTATTTTTTTTGCTTAATTCAAGATTTTTTTTCCTTAATTAAAGCAAAAAAAAAAAAAAAAAAAAAAAATAATAATAATAATAATAATAATAATAATAAAATCTTAAATTAAGCAAAAAAAAAATCTGCCAGTGGAACAAGTGAAAATTATCTTGGTAAGATTTCTTGAAATCAGATTTTCCAGATCTATTGTCCAAAAATCCGTTCTTATATCTCGCTGAAACGTTACTCTTTAGGTGATTATGTTTTATTTTAAGTGTGATGAGATATTTGGACTAGAAATGAGAAAAATACACTTGATAAGATTTAGATTTTTCCATTGAATTAGATAAAAAAAAAGTAGATATAATGAGACAAAAACTACACAAACTAAGTGATATAATAAGATGAAAAAGGGCTTAAAACATGGAGCAGGTAAAAAAAAAAAAAAAAAAAAGACAAAATCAGACACACTATATGGACAAAAGTATGTGGACACGTTGAATTCAGGTGTTTCTTTTCTAACAGGGGTCTGGGATACGAAACGGTAACATAAAAATAAATAAATAAACAAAAATATATAGTTTTGTCCGACCCCTGATCTGCAGCTGCTAAATTCCAACCAGAACAAACCACGACCAGCACCTCCTCACAGTCTGTTTACTGTTTTAGTGCAAGTGTGTGTCGACTTTACGTGTTTATCCCAACAGATCATTATTAATGCATCTTATTTACTGTAGTTTCATGTATTTAGTCTATTCTTGGTGTGTTTTCCACCTCCATCTTTCAGCATTTACTACTGCCGCTGTTTTTCATTATTAATGTTTGTAGTATTTTTCATTTAACCAGAATTTACAAGAGCAAGGAGCAACAAACACACACACAAAAGCATCATACGACACAAAAAACACACATTTATAGAAGTTAATTAATAAGACTACACATCCAATTACTCTAAAAGTGTTTGCATCAGTGTGTTTATATGTGTTTTTTCCCAGTAAATGACCCAAACAGACCAGTGTCACCCCCCTCCCCCCCAAGTAACCCCTACTGGAAACACTGGTCTGTTTTATTAATAATGCATCTTATTTACTGTAGTTTCATACATTTAGTCTATTCTTGGTGTGTTTTCTACCTCCATCTTTCAACATTTACTACAGCCTCTGTCTGTAATTGCTATTGTTTGCAGTATTTTTCATTTAACCCTTATTTAACCAGGATTTTACATGTACAGTGGTACAGCCGTACATGCACACACACAAAAAAAAGCATCATATGACACAAAAAAACCACACATTCATAGAAGTTAATCAACTAATATTAGTGAATGAATACAACTAAACATCCAGTTACTCTAAAACGTTTGCATCAGTGTGTTTATATGTGGTTTTTCCCAGTAAATGACCCAAACAGACCACTCTCACACCCCCTGACTCCCCCTCTCCCCCTCCTCAAGTAACCACTACTGGAAACACTGGTCTGTTTTATTAATAATGCATCTTATTTACTGTAGTTTCATACATTTAGTCTATTCTTGGCGTGTTTTCTACCTCCATTTTTCAACATTTACTACAGCCTCTGTCTGTAATTGCTATTGTTTGTAGCATTTTCCATTTAACTCTTATTTAACCAGGATTTTACATGTACGGTGGTGCAGCCGTACATGCACACACACAAAAAAAGCATCATATGACACAAAAAAACACACATTTATAGAAGTTAATATCAGTAAATGAATACGACTAAACATCCAGTTACTCTAAAAGTGTTTGCATCAGTGTGTTTATATGTGTTTTTTCCCAGTAAATGACCCAAACAGACCAGTGTCACCCCCCCCCCCCCAAGTAACCACTACTGGTAACACTGGTCTGTTTTATTAATAATGCATCTTATTTACTGTAGTTTCATACATTTAGTCTATTCTTGGCGTGTTTTCTACCTCCATTTTTCAACATTTACTACAGCCTCTGTCTGTAATTGCTATTGTTTGTGTTATTTTTCCATTTAACTCTTATTTAACCAGGATTTTACATGTACAGCGGTGCAGCCGTACATGCACACACACAAAAAAAAGCATCATATGACACAAAAAAACACACATTTATAGAAGTTAATATCAGTAAATGAATACGACTAAACATCCAGTTACTCTAAAACGTTTGCATCAGTGTGTTTATATGTGGTTTTTCCCAGTAAATGACCCAAACAGACCACTCTCACACCCCCTGACCCCCCCTCTCCCCCTCCTCAAGTAACCACTACTGGAAACACTGGTCTGTTTTATTAATAATGCATCTTATTTACTGTAGTTTCATACATTTAGTCTATTCTTGGTGTGTTTTCTACCTCCATTTTTCAACATTTACTACAGCCTCTGTCTGTAATTGCTATTGTTTGTAGCATTTTCCATTTAACTCTTATTTAACCAGGATTTTACATGTACGGTGGTGCAGCCGTACATGCACACACACAAAAAAAAGCATCATATGACACAAAAAAACACACATTTATAGACGTTAATATCAGTAAATGAATACGACTAAACATCCAGTTACTCTAAAAGTGTTTGCATCAGTGTGCTTATATGTGTTTTTTCCCAGTAAATGACCCAAACAGACCACTCTCACACCCCCTGACCCCCCCTCTCCCCCTCCTCAAGTAACCACTACTGGTAACACTGGTCTGTTTTTATTAATAATGCATCTTATTTACTGTAGTTTCATACATTTAGTCTATTCTTGGTGTGTTTTCTACCTCCATTTTTCAACATTTACTACAGCTGCTATCTTTAATTGCTATTGTTTGTAGCATTTTCCATTTAACTCTTATTTAACCAGGATTTTACATGTGCAATGGTGCAGCCGTACATGCACACACACACAAAAAGCATCATATGACACAAAAAAACACACATTTATAGAAGTTAATACCAGTAAATGAATACGACTAAACATCCAGTTACTCTAAAAGTGTTTGCATCAGTGTGTTTCTATGTGGTTCTTGCCACCAAATGACCCAAACAGACCAGTCCATCCCTGCACCACACCAGTCCCACACCCCCTGACCCCCCCAGTGACCACTACTGGAAACACTGGTCCAATGTCTGACCCCTGATCTGCAGCTGCTAAACCCTGAGCAGAACCCCAGAGCAAACCACGACCAGCACCTCCTGACAGTCTACTGTACAACAGCACCTCCTCCTCCTCCTCACCACCTCCTTCTCCTCCTCCTGCTTCCATTCATCCCCATCGGCCAGAGCAGACAAAGAGCGGCTTCTATAGCGCAACATCCAGCAGCTGTAAAACACACACACGGTGTCACCTCCGTCCACTCGGGAGTTTACACACCTCAGATGATGAGACCTTCAGGTGCATACAAACGCAAAAAAAAAAAAAAAAAAAGCACAGACACGCAAACGCACCGCGGCTCAGATGGATGGAGGATGTGACGGTCAGTGCGCTGCCTCCAGCCCGGGCAGCAGGCGGCATGTGTCGGGGGCTGAGAATCTGCTGACAGCGGCGTTTATACCTGCAGGGGAGTAAAAAAAAAAAAAAAAAAAAAAAAAAAAAAAACAACACCACACACACACTCTCTCTCTCTCTCTCTCTCTCTCTGATAAAACCGGGTTTGTCGGTCAAAACGTCCGTGAACGCCTCATGCCACAGAAGGCAGACAAACAAACCCTTACCTTCATAATTCTGCCGTTTTCGCCGTTTCTCCCCCCGCGACTCGTCTTCTCTTTCTCCGCTCCTCTCTCCTCTGTCCTCCTCTTCTCCTCCTCTCTCCTCCTCCTCCTCCTCCTCTCTGCTGCTCCGGTAAAAACCCTCCCCGGGCTTTTAGTGTATTGATCGCTCCCTTGGTGCTACTGCTGCTCCGTGCATGCGCGGTGGGGGGGCTGGGGGTGAGGGGGGGGGGGGTGTGCTGCTGGTGGTGCTGGTGGTAGTTGTGGTGGGGGGGGGGAGAGGGGGCGTGCATGCGTGACAGTGCGTGACAGTGCGTGATGTCCACTGCAGGTAAAAATGCAAAGCGCGGCTGGAAAAGGTGGAAGATCACACACACGTCCAGCACGCACGCGCAGAGGGGAGCATGAGGTGCACGTCATACAGCGTGCCTGCGCGTGTGTGTGTGTGTGTGTGTGTGTGTGTGTGTGTGTGTGTGTGATTGTGTGTGTGATTGTGTGTTATTGCCCGCAGGTAGCTGTGCAGCAGCTTTAATGGAGCTTTACTACTGAGCGAAAGCAATGACCAGTTAATGTCTCTCTACCATTCACCCTCTCTCTCTCTCTCTCTCTCTCTCTCTCTCTCGCTCTCTCTCGCTCACACACAGAGCAATAAGGAAAGAGGGTGATGATAAAGGAAGTGTGTGTGTGTGTGTGTGTGTGTGTGTGTGTGTGTGTGTGAGCGTGAGTGTAGGGGGGCGGGGCAGCACGCAGGGTAAACCAGAGTGAGAGGTAGCCCCGCCCTCAGTGGGAGGGGCCTGGTGTGAGGGGGGTATTCAGGGTAATAGGCTGACATCAGTGTGCGGATGTGTGTGTTATTGTGGATGTGTGTGTTATTGTGTGTGTCTGTGTGTGAAT
The DNA here is from genome assembly GCF_902148855.1 of Sphaeramia orbicularis. Taxonomy (NCBI): domain Eukaryota; kingdom Metazoa; phylum Chordata; class Actinopteri; order Kurtiformes; family Apogonidae; genus Sphaeramia; species Sphaeramia orbicularis. Next base: position 7,437,097 of record NC_043963.1, read on the forward strand.
GTGTGTGTTATTATATGGATGTGTGTGTTATTATGGGGATGTGTGTGTTATTGTGTGTGTCAGTGTGTGAATGTGTGTGTCATTGTGGATGTGTGTGTGTTATTATGTGGATGTGTGTCTTATTGTGTGTGTCAGTGTGTGAATGTGTGTGTTATTATATGGATGTGTGTGTTATTGTGTTATTGCGTGTGAATGTGTGTGTTATTATATGGATGTGTGTGTTATTGTGTTATTGCGTGTGAATGTGTGTGTTATTGTGGATGTGTGTGTTATTGTTTGTGTCAGTGTGTGAATGTGTGTGTCAGTGTGTGTCATTGTAGATGTGTGTGTTATTGCATGTGTCAGTGTGTGAATGTGTGTGTCAGTGTGTGTCATTGTAGATGTGTGTGTTATTGCATGTGTCAGTGTGTGAATGTGTGTGTCAGTGTGTGTCATTGTAGATGTGTGTGTTATTGCATGTGTCAGTGTGTGAATGTGTGTGTCAGTGTGTGGATGTGTGTTATTATGTGGATGTGTGTGGATGTGTGTGTTATTGTGTGTGTCAGTGTGTGTCGTGTGAGTGTGTGTATCTGTGTGTCTCTGTATGTCAGTGTGTGTCATGTGGATGTGTGTGTGTATGTGTGTCTGTGTTGTGTGGATGTGTGTGTTATTGTGTGCGTGTGTGTGCGTGTGTGTGTGTGTGTGTGTGTGTGTGTGTACATCTTCAGGATATTTTAGAAACACTGATGTCATCATGAGTCGAACTTTAGAATCTGACCAGACAAGTGTCGACAAACAGACACAAAAAAAACACACAAAGGGAAAGTTTTGTGGGATAATATCTTTTAAAGGGTTTAAATCCTGGACGGTACTTTTTCTTTATTCCATCAGTAAAAAAATCAAGGAAATGCATATCGGATATTTTCATAACATACATCCCACCATCTTCCTGTATATTATTCTAAATATTCAGATACTGGAAACACATTTTATCATCAGAGTGACTTCTTCATGTATTCTATTACTGTCCATGTTCTCTTTCATACAAATTAACCACTGAAATTACAGATAAGAATGTAATGACACATTTTGACCATAGAAATTCTAAAATCTGATTTACAACCAAACTTTATATTTTACTGAACATTGTCTTTCTGAATGCAACATTTTACAGGCTGGTGTTAAATCAGTATGATGTAAAGCAGGGGTGTCGAACTCATTTTAGTTCAGGGGCCACATTCAGCTAAATTTGATCTGAAGTGGGTCAGACTAGTAAAATAAAAACATAATGATATATAAATAATGTCAACTCCAAACTATCCTTTCAAAAGATGTGAATAAAATGAACAAACTGAAAAAATATGTGTAATTTTAACAATATCATCCTTCAGTTTATCATTTACAAATGTACAGTACATTACATATAACTTACAGATCACAGTAGGTCTACAAATACACAAAACATTTACTAACAGGTGGAATATTGTTAAAATAGCACTTCTTTAAAGACATTTCAGGTTGTTCACATTTTTTTTTGTAAAATTATACTTATTTTAGTGTAAATACATGAAAATATTTACATTTACAAGGAGAAAAATTTGGAGTTATGAGTATTTATAAGTTATTGGGTCGGATTTTACTGATCTGACCCATTTGAGATTGAATTGGTCTGAATGTGGAACCTGAACTAAAATGATTGTTAATATTTTAGTGTAATTTTTGCATTTCACAAATTCTTCCCAAGGGCCAGTCTGGACCCTTCGGCGGGCCGGATTTGGCCCCCTGGCCGCATGTTCGACACCTGTGACGTAAAGAATCCAAATGACACTGACCTACAAGTTATGGCACCGCTAGCAACTGTGGGCCCCATTACAGATAAATGTTGGGGGGGGGGGTGTCCATAACTAACGTAACTAACGCTGGTGTGAAGCGAAACTGAAATTTACCATCCTTCCCATCCAGCATGTCCATGTGGGCCCCAGAGGGGTTACAATTGGGCTGCATAGAAGGGTCCCTTCTATGCAGCCCAATCTCTTTATCGTTATTGTACCAAGTGCAATGACATTGACGTAGAGCTCTCAGGTTCGGTGCAAGAATTTGCAGACAGAAAACAAATATCAGTAAAACAACAACACATATCAGTAAAAGGCACAGTTATTTACATTAAAAAATAAAAAGTATTGCAAACTAAAATATTTGTAAAACATAGAATTTAAGTAGTGCAAATAACATGGAAGATAAATATCGTGGGATAAATAGTGTGAAGAATAAATAATGTAAGATATTCAGATCTCTGATTCTGATTCTGATATGAGCAAACACATGTGGGGTCACCATGGAAACTGCGGACAGACCCAAATGGGACCCTTCTATGCAGCCCAATTATAACCCCTCTTGGGCCCACATGGACATGCTGGCTGGGTTTCAATGTCCGACTCTGGGCTTCTATTCCTCTATTTTAAAGCAAATCGTACATGAAACAAATGTAAACAAATGTTAAAACAAATTGTAAACAAATGGACTGTTTATGGTGGAGGACACCTGGGATTTTTTTCACAGTAAGGGAAGAGATTCAGGTGTTTAATCACAGAAAGACTAACGGCTTCATGATACGTAGGCTATGACTCAGGATTTACAGATTTGATGAAAAATTGGTGATGAAAGTCATACGCAGCTTTAATGAGAGATTTGACTGAAAAAGACTGTTTATTGAGTTTTCTCTGCTTTCGATTAGGGATGTAACGATGTGAAAATTTCATATCATGGTTATTGTGACCAAAATTATCACGGTTATCATTATTATCAGGGTATTGTTGAAATGTGCTCGAAATGTTCAAACAGTTCTTGTCTGATACACAACCTGAAATAATTTAACCGAGTTGTATTTTGAAAAAAAAAAAAAAAAGAAACAAAAAAAACCCCAAATACAATAATAGGCACAATGTACTTTCTGTTGGCAGAAACATTCAAGTATTAACATGTAAACATCAAATACACAAATGTGCATTAAAGATGGCACCTTATAGTCATTGTTTGACCATTTTCCATATAAAGTTTGTGTTGAAAATGCGGTAATCAAACACGGTTATCATGATAATTAGAATTTAAACGGTAACACTGAGTTACAAAAAAATGTTTTTTGCAAGTTGTCTAGGTTTTTTCAACTGAATTAGGACCATTTTGCACCGCTACATCCAAAAATGACATCTGTTTTTCTCAATCAGGTCAGGTTTTTTTGCTAATTTGATTTTGAAAAATTTGATCTTCTCACAAAATATAATAATTAATACCAAAATAAGATTGGTAAGCACACTTTATGAAACTTGTGGCTTGATTCCTGTTAGGTACAATGGTGTATTCACCGTAGATGTAGCAGAATACGTCAGGCTTATTTTTGCAAGATCTTCTAGTCGAAGCCATTTCATTCACCTGTAATATTAAAAAAAACATTAATCATAAATTGGCAAAAGCAAAATCTTCAGAACTCATTTATTGCAAGAAATATGAAAGAATTTTGTATCATATGATGTGAAAATGCCCATAAATGTAAGCAAAAATGTTAAAAAGCCAATATGTAGCATAGTTCAGAAAGTTGAACTGATTGAGCAAAATTAATGTGATTTTTGGATTCAGCACACCAAAATGATCCTAAATCAGCTCAAAAAACTTAAACAATAAATTCGTTGTTGACCAGTGTAATACTAACAGTCAAGAATTTTACCGTGGTTTATCGTTATACCGGTGTTATGACCTGGCTCAGAGGCCACAACAAAGAAGGGGAACACACCATAAATGAAGTTTAACACAAGAATGCTTTATTAAATCAAATTAAGACAAATTAAACCAAATTAGACCAGATTAGGAAAAGACAAACTAAAGTATATTACAGAATGTAACTGAATCATCAGTAATGTCAGTAGTGTAGGTGTGCACGGGTGAATGTGTGTTGATGTGAGTGTTGAAAAGTGCAGCACAGAACAAAACATTAAAGCAACATAAAAAAAACCCAAGGGCTGAAGAACCAAGGACCTGTGAGGGAAGCAAGCAGAGCGAGAGTGAGCTCTGCAGGCAGACTATTTAAGGACAGGAACTCCAGGTGCCACAGGTGTTCCTGATTTCCCCATCAGGTGCCTGGTAGAAAACAAGAGCTGGAATATATAGCACCCCCAAGAGGACCCCAGGGGCCGTAACACCGGTAACTGTTACATCCCTACTTTTGATATACAGGGTGGGGAAGCAAAATGTACAATATTTTGAGGCAGGGATTGAAAGACAGTGTCTGACCAATTAGTTTATTGAAAGTCATGAGAATTTATTCGCCACAAGAAAATGTCCATAATAGAAAATGTTTTTATTCTATGTGTCCTCCTTCTTTCTCAATAACTGCCTTCACACGCTTCCTGAAACTTGCGCAAGTGTTCCTCAAATATTGGGGTGACAACTTCTCCCATTCTTCTTTAATAGTATCTTTAAGAAAGTCGACATTGCTGTGTGATGTTCTATTGGTAGCATGTTCTAAAACGCCCCAAATAGCAGAATCCAGAGGGTTTAGATCTGGGCTAGAAGGCGGCCATAAACATGATTCCCAAAAATTGCTAAAGTTGGATTTGTTGCTGTTGTCAACAAGTGTTTTGGTGTTCTTGTGTAAGATTTTAACTTCAAATCATATTTTACTGCATTTCTAACGCTCTTGTTGTCTACCTCAAGTTCAATTGCCATTTTTCTCATGGATTTGGTTGGATCCTTTAGGATTTTGGATTTGAGAGCTTTAATAAAAGCTTTGGTACGTTTTTTGTTGCTTCCTCCACTTCCAGACTTTCTCGTAATAGTTTTGCTCATAGTCATTCTCTTCTTTCCATTATAAACAGTCTTTATGGACACTCCAACTATTTTTGAAATCTCCTTTGGTGTGACGAGTGCATTCAGCAAATCGCACACTCTTTGACGTTTCCTTTCCTGATTACTCATATGGGCAAAAGTTTCTGAAAAGGTATGGATAATAGTGTTAGGTATGATTATGACATCAATATATGTTTGGTTTCAAAACAATTGACGTAGTGCCTGCTGAGAAAAAACAACTAAATGTTCATTGTAAATTTTGCTTCCCCACCCTGTAATAATCACCAACTTTAACCCTTTCATGCATGGTGGTCACTACAGTGGACAGCTGTTCAAAGAGGTTCTCTTATATACTTATGGATTTTGTTGTTTTAGTTCCATATCAGCCAACACAGTGGACGCTTATGTATCGTCCCATACACTGTAATTCATACCATTACTGTAAATTTGCTGATTTAGATAAATCTGATCTGCAGTAACATGTTTGACTGTAAAAAAAATGCTAATTGTTATTAAACTGTAATTAACAATTTTGTTTTGTTTTGTTTGGGTTTTTTTTGCATATTATCTATATGCAGATATTGTTAAAATGCGAGAAAACATCAAATTAGCAGCATTAAAAGTTTTTACCTCATAGTATATCAGTAAATACAGGGTGGGGAAGCAAAATGTACAATATTTTGAGGCAGGTATTGAAAGACAGTGTATGACCAACTAGTTTATTGAAAGTCATGAGAATTTATTTGCCACAAGAAAATGTACATAATAGAAAATGTTTTATTCTATGTGTCCTCCTTCTTTCTCAATAACTGCCTTCACACGCTTCCTGAAACTTGTGCAAGTGTTCCTCAAATATTCGGGTGACAACTTCTCCCATTCTTCTTTAATAGTATCTTCCAGACTTTCTGGTAATAGTTTTGCTCATAGTCATTCTCTTCTTTCCATTATAAACAGTCTTTATGGACACTCCAACTATTTTTGAAATCTCCTTTGGTGTGACGAGTGCATTCAGCAAATCACACACTCTTTGACGTTTGCTTTCCTGATTACTCATATGGGCAAAAGTTTCTGAGAAGGTATGGATAATAGTGTTAGGTATGATTATGACATCAATATATGTTTGGTTTCAAAACAACTGACGTAGTGCCTGCTGAGAAAAAACAACTAAATGTTCATTGTAAATTTTGCTTCCCCACCCTGTACATGTTTCTTTGCTTCTAAAATTAAATGCATGATGTCCAGCTGAGTGGACATTTTTGTAATTCCATGAAAAATAGGTTAATTTAAAAAAATTCAATCGCATTTTTTTTTTTTTTTTCATGCCTATAGAGGAATAAAAACACTCAAGAAAAAAATCTTGACTGAGGTTCTCATAATTCGTGCATGAAAAGGTTAATCTGAGATTTTATGAACATCTTCAGGATCGGTTAGTTCAATCCAGGAAACTACCTGATTTATACTGATAAAATACAAAATTCAGAAGATAACATTCTAAATCAGGGGTGTCAAACATGCGGCTCAGGGGCCAAAACCGGCCCGCCAAAGGGTCCAATCCGGCCCATGGGATCAATTAGTAAAATACAAAAATTACACTGAAGATATTAACAATCAAGGATGTCAAAATAAATTTAATTCAGTTACATTTAACGTGGGTCACACCAGTGAAATACCATCATAATAAACTATAAGTAATGAAAACCACATTTTTCTCTTTGTTTTAGTATAAAAAAGTAAAAATGCACAAAAGTGTAAACATTTACAGACTAGCCTTCTACAAAAAATGTGAAAAACCTGAATAAATCTGAACAACCTGAGATGTCTTAAGAGATTAAAGAGTAATTGTACCAAAATTCTGTTATTAACCCTTTCATGCATGAATTATGAGAACCTTAATCAAGATTTTTTTTTTCCTGAGTGTTTTTATTCCTCTTTAGACATGAAAAAAACCCAATGTGATTGAATTTTTTTTTTTTTTTTTAAATCAACCTGTTTTTCATGGAGTTACAAAAATGTCCACTCAGCTACACCATGAATTTTATTCTTGAAGCAAAGAAACATGTATTTAAAACCCAATATCATAAAGTGATATGTTTAATGCAGCTAATCTCATGTTTTCTCACATTTTAACATATTCTAATACTAGTTATTACTCACTTCATGGAGATAATATGCAAAAAATAAATATTAACAATTGATTTACGCTCAAGAACCAATCAAGAACAACAAAGTTACAATAACGCTATAAATTGCAGTTTATGAGATGATGCATAAGTGTCCACTGTGTTGGCTGATATGGAACTAAAACAACTAAACCCATGAATATACAAGAGTAAAGCTGTAGAGTAACTGTCCACTGTAGTGACCACTACACATGAAAGGGTTAAATGTTTTGTGTATTTGTAGATCCACTGTGATCTGTACGTTGTAATGAACATGTAAAAATGAGAAGCTGAGGCCAAATAATGGCATAAATAGTTAAAATTGCATTTTTTTTTTCTTAATAAATTTCATTTTGGTCATGGTTTGTTCATGTTTTGCTGCAATTTTTTAAAGGATAGTTTGTAAATGTAAAAATTTTGATAATATAATCTTACTTTTTCACTCTAAAATGTAGAAATTAGACAAATTTTGAAATTGATATTATTTATGTATTATTATGTGAATATTTTAATAATCCGGCCCACTGCAGGTCATTTTGGGCTTTATGTGGCCACTGAACTAACATGAGTTTGGCACCCCTGTTCTAAATAAAGGATGATAAATCATTTAAAAAAGGTTAGATATAGAGAACATTTCATTTGGGAACTGACTTAAAAGTAGCGCTGGGTCTTTATGGGTTAATAGACCAGTGCAGACAGAACCAGATAATTGAGCAGCTCTATCACGAGTTGTTTAAAGAGAAAAAAAAAAAAGAAAAAATGAAGCAGTGAAGGCCGTTATTGTCCGTCCTCTGGCATGTAATAGGAATGGGACGAACTCTCGGATGTAAGAAGAAGGCTTACGTTGTCTTAGTTCTTTCACTTCTTTCAACTGCACTTCCACTTTCTGGGAAAAGCATTGAACTGAAATGAAGTTCACTCCCACTTCCTTCAATTTGATTCATAAGAAGAGGGAAATAAGTGTTGTTGTGTTGTTGGGAAGTCCAGCAGAAGACCTTCCGCCGTCCTCCGAAGATGCAGGCCTTAACGGCTCCTCTGCAGCAGTTCATCGGTGCAGTCAAAGACAACGGCAACAGCCTCATTTTCAGCGTTCTCATTTTCTGTTTCCACGAACAAAACAGCACATTCCCATGCACCTGTAAACCTCAGGCCTCCTACTGCACCACCTACATGGTTTGTCCGTTTTTCATCATCACCAGTCTGATGCTGCTGACCGACCAGGCCTTTCGCAGAGCGTGGAGATACACCACCACAAAGGGCTGTCATTTCGGTTTGGTTTTGTGTCGCCGTGTGGTCAAAGCGGTGTGCATCGGCAGCCTGTGGGTGGTATCGGTGCTGATCAGAGCCGACTGGTACGTCTGCTGTTGGAATCCAAACTCCGTATCTGTGGCTCGCCTACAATGTCAATCTCAAGTTGTCACCAATCCTGATGTTGTAACCGTCAAAGAAATGGAGATCAATTCACGGGTAAGTGTTTGACCTTTTTTTAACCCTTTAATCCACTGGTTTCCAGCCTTTTTTTTTGTCTTGTGACTAGGGGTGTAAGAAAATATCGGTTCTGCAATATATCGCAATATTTCATTTCACAATACTGTATCGATATGAAAAAGTACTGTATGGATATTTTTAGTTATTTATTCAAATGCAGATATTGTTTAGGTTCATTTTTGTTTTTTGTTTTGTCTTTTTTGTTATATTTTATTTATTATTATTTAACACTCTTTTATTACATTTATATTGTTAGTTCCTTTGTTTGGAATTGCACAAAAATAATGTTATGATGTTAGTTCTGAACTAATAGAATATGAACATTTGAACAGGATCTTAAACTGTAATGTCGGTAAAACATAATTTAAGTTTGAACAAGGGATGTAACGATATGAAAATTTCATATCACGGTTGTTGTGACCAAAATTATCACGGTTATCATTATTATCGTGGTATTGTTGAAATTGTGCTCAAAATGTTCAAAAAGTACTGATACACACACTGAAATAATTTAACAAAGTTGTATTTAAAATAAATAAATAAATAATTATTAATAATAATAATAATAATAATAATAATAATAATAATAATAATAATAATAATAGGCAAATGTCCCTTCTGTTGCAGAAACATTCAAATATTAACCCTTAGTGGTCTGAGCCTATTTTAGCCGTTTTTCAGTACTTTTGATTTTACCTTTATATACTATATAAACAAATGTTTACTATACCCATGTTTGGGATCTGTTTTTTCAGCATAACTTCATTTATATCATTGGTCTATTATTTTTTTCACTTTAAACTACTATAAAAATACAAAAGGACAAAAAACACAAAAAAAATATAAAATCCGATTTGAAAAATGTATATACATTATTGCATAAATAGCACAAAAATGCTTAACAAACCTTTTCAAATACTTTAAAAGTGAATACTGGTTCCAAATATTAGGTATATACAATTAAAATTGCAATAAATGAAAACTATACTCAAATATTTGACATAAAAGCAGATCTTTACATAGGTTTTTTTCCCCTAAAAGTGCAGTAATCAAACACGGTTATCATGATAATTAGAATTTAAACAGTAATACTAACCATCTGCAATTTTACCACGGTTTATCGTTATACCGGTAATGGTTACATCCCTAGTTTGAACACAGGATAATGTTGTGATACAGCATCAGATCCTGTTGTGATCAAATAAAAATGTGTTTAGTATTTGTGCATATTTCTGGTGTAATTCAATTCTTAAAGGAATCAATCATTTAAAAAAAAAAAAAGAAACAAAGAAAAACAAAAAAAATGGCCTTTTTAACAGTATCAACAATATTTAGACCCAACAAAGTCACTATTTTAACTATAATTAACTCACATAATTAGACAGCTGAAATCCTGTACCCAGGCAATTTACATTTAAAATACATGATCATATTTAATATAAACCACAAATAACCCCACTGATTAACAAAAAACCACCCACCGCTGCAGTTACAAACAGGCAGCTTGAAGTTTAACCCTTTAAACCCCATTTGCGCTCTGGTGCGCTCACACACAACAGCACATTAATGTCAGACTATCATTATGATTAAATAATCACAGTTCTAGTGCAGCACATAAACTAAACATTTCATAAATAGCACCGGGAGGAGACCTCGGGGAAGACCCAGGACACGTTGGAGAGACTATGTCTCTCGGCTGGCCTGGGAACGCCTCGGGATCCCCCCGGAAGAGCTGGAGGAGGTGTCTGGGGAGAGGGAAGTCTGGGCATCCCTGCTTAGACTGTTACCCCCGCGACCCGGCCCCGGATAAGCGGAAGAGAATGGATGGATGGATGGATTTCATAAATAGTAGTGATGGGTAAGGGAACACCGATGCGTCGGCGCATGCGTTGAGCTCACAGAGCAAAACCCCGTGTCGGTGCGCGTATCGCTTCAAGAAAGCCACGTGACCGACACAGGACCTGTTTTGGAACTGACACTGAGGCGCCAAACCGTGTTTATAAGGAAGCGCATCTGTCAAAGGGATGCATCTGCCAAAAGAACCTCTGATCTTTGTGGTTCATCGTCAAATTCATTAAGAATTCTGGAGCAGCCTCAAACCAAAAGAAAGGTTTCCACCGTGTGGGACCATTTGGATCTCATGTCAGAAAATAAGGGATTTGTTTGAATTTCCTTGTTGTTTCATCCTGTTCCTCTCAGAGTTTCCACTTGATCTATCTGAATTCAAATTCATTTCAAAGTGACTCTTAGTTTACTGTTCATATTATTTTCTGCAGGTTAAATGTTGCATTTTTTGGACAAAACTTTCCTGTTTAAACTAAAGCCCCTCCTCAGTGCTGAGACATTCTAGGACCAGGCATGAGAACGAAGTCCAGATCCACCAGGACCAACTCAGCTATACAGCCGTTCTACAACTGACTCACAGTTGCTTTATTGATAATTAATTCATATTAATTTATTCTTTACTTCATTTTTAACCATCAAGCTCAAAATGTTGGAAAAAAAAAAAAAATTTAATAAAAATTTGTAAATAAATAAATAAATAATAATTTAAAAAAATCCCAGTCCACAAGCATCCTCATTCACAACACTTTCACTTAGATTTTCAGGTTATGATCCATGTTCACATTATTTATTGACTGTATCTAAAAGTATCAAAGATATTTTAAATTTAAATGAAGATATGAAATAATACAATATAAAATACAATGACTTAAATTATATTATTGTATATACTAGGTCATCAAATCAGTGTCAGTTGAGTCTGTCAACTCGGTTGCCTGTAGGGATTTGGAAGGTCCAGCAGGTGTCAGTATTCAGTGACACAGTATCGACACAGTATCAATACAGTTTGGCAATGTGTCGAAACGCTTCATGACGCCTCATCTACCCGTCACTAATAAATAGTCTCAGCGGCTGCCCCTCCGCAGTTTCCAAACGTCTGTTGCTCAGCAGTCTGAAGTTTGCATAGGAGCCGCAGCGGCGTCTGCTCCGCCCTTTTATCAGGTGCTGCTGCTGTCTGATTGGACACACCTGCAGCCTTTCACAGCGTGTATGATGACACAGCGCACAGCCGAGCCCAGTGCGCTCCTGACTGACCTGACCTGTGGCCTCTGAATCTCACACACTTTTTTCCTTTTCTCCATGTTTTTCCCACGGTGAATTAAAACCAGTTTGACTTTACAGTAATAATTTGCTATACTATGTTGCAAATAAACGTTAATTTTAGATGACATTCAGTCTATACAATGTATATTTTATGTAAGTTTGTACCTCATCTCTCTCTCAGTCTTGGTGTCGTGTCTGGATCAGTTTCACTGTTAAAACTCTTTGTCTTCTCTGTGTTGTGGATCTGTGGCTCTTCTGTTTCCAGATGTATGGAATGGCTTTGCTCCTGGGCATCACGGTGATGGCGGCCTTGTTGCTGCCGGCGTGGACCGTCTTCACCAAAGGTAAAGATGCTGAAGGTAAAGGTGGAGGATGCTGTTCGAGTCAAGTTCAGGTGGACGAGCTGCTTCTGGAAGTGCAGGAAGAAATCTTAACGAAAACTATCAAAGAAAAACAAACAAAAGTGATGACTGAGAGTCTGAACTCGCACATCTCCAAAGGAGACTGGGTGAGATGTTTCCACGTTGTTGATGACTTCATTGATGAACATCCTCCAGTCGTTGCCGAGGTAACTGAAATATCTTCTATGTAAACACAATCAGATGTAAAGATGACTTTCAGTACGTTACTATGTAAAAGTTGTTATCCAACATTATAAGTGTTGGTTTAGTAAAGTTTAATGTCCACACACATGCATTTATCTGTAATTAGATCCAATCTGATATATGTGAAGTATGAACAGCAGGAAAAACTGCAGTTTCAGGGAAAAAAAACAGCTTCATTAAACCAAAGTGCTCATATTTAGTGTGACCTCCCTTTGTATTTAACATGTCTTTAACCCTTTAGTTCAGACAGAATGAGATTTATGGCTTTAATTTTCTAATGTTTTATACCAGTAACAAATTGAGGCAAAAAAAAGAGCAAAATGAAGCAAAAATGAGCAGAAAAAATAAACAACATGAGCAAAATAACCAACAAAATAAAAAAAACAAAAACAATTTAATGACAAAGTGAATAAAATAATCACCAAAATGAACACAAATGAACAGAATCACCAAATCAAACAAAATGTCAACTAACTGACCAAAAATTAGCAAAATATCAACAAAATGAGCAAAATATTCAACAAAATGAATAAAATAATCAAAAACCCAAACAAAACGAGGAAAAATTAACAAATGAACACAAAAAAAAAAAAAAAAAAAAAAAAAAAAAAAAAAAATCAATAAAACAAAAAAAACAAAAAAAAAAAAAAAAAAAAAAAAATTGACCAAAAATGAGAAAAATCAAACAAGGATGAGAAGAAAATATCAACATAATGAATTAAAAAAAAAAAAAGCAAACAAAATGAAGAGAAATTACAAATTAATTACAAAGTGAATAAAATAATCAGCAAAATAAACACAAATGAACAAATCAATCAACAAATCAAACAAAATATCAACAAACTGACCAAAAATTTGCAAAATGAAGCAAAAATAAGCAGAAAATATAAACAAAATGAATTTAAAAAATGACCAAAAACAAACAAAATGACGAAAAATGAGCAAATTAATCACAACATGAACATAATCAACAAAATGAATAAAAAAATGAACAAAACAATTAACAAATTAAACAAAACATCAACAAATTAACCAAAAATGAGCAAAATGAAGCAAGAATGAGCAGAAAATAAACAGAATGAATAAAAAAAAGAAAAAAAATAAGCAAATTAATCACAACATGAACATAATCAAAAAATGAACACAAATGAACAAAACAATCAAATCAAACAAAATATCAACAAACTGAGCAAAAATTTATCAAAATAAAGCAAGAATAAGCAGCAAATATCAACAGAATGAATACAAAAAATAACCAAAAAACAAACAAAAGAAAAATTTGCAGATGAATCACAAAATGAATGTAATAATCAATAAAAGTTGTAAAAAGGAACAAAATAACCAACAAATCAAAGAACACAAACAAACTGAACAAAATAACAAACCAAATGAATCAAATAATCAGGGAATTAGCACACATCAGATGTTTCCTTCTCTCTTTTTTTTTTTTTTTTTAATTTTAATAAAAGAAAAAAAAAAAGAATCAGAAATAAATATGAGCCAAAACAACAAAGATAAAGGTGGAATCAGACCTTTGCACAGTAATGAACATCTATTACATTTGAGTTTTTCTTCTATTTTCTTTGTTAATTTCATGCATAAAAATCCTGTTCATAGCAGCTTTTTATTTGACAGTAAATCTGTTTGGGTTTTTTCTGCAGGAAAAGAAGAAGAAGGATGAAGAGGAAACACAGGAATCTGCAGAGAATCAGGTGAGAATTAACAGAATACAAAACAAAAAGTAAAATAAGAACAGAGCTAAAGTAGAATAAACTAAAACTAGACATAAACTAGAAAAGCACTCAGAGAGCGCAGACCTCCGCCAAGGCAGATCAGTCCCCCCTGAATGACCACCAAAATTTAATCATTTGTTCCTCGTGCCAGTATCAACATTTCCTGAAAATTTCATCCAAATCCTTCCATAACTTTTTGTATTATCTTTCAAACAGACAAACAAACAAACCCTGATGAAAACATAACCTCCGCCGTTCCTTGGCGAAGGTAATTAATCACAAAGTGAAAAAAATGAACAAAATGAACACAAATGAACAAAACAATCAACAAACTGACCAAAACTGAGCAGAGTGAAACAAGGATGAGCAGAAAATAACAAAATGAATTACCCCCCCCCAAAAAAACAAACAAAATTAAAAAAAATGAGCAAATTAAATCACAAAATGAACAAAAAAAACAAAATGAACAAAACAACAAATCAAACAAAATATCAACAAATTGACCAAAAATGAGCAAAATGAAGCAAGAATGAGAAGAAAATATTAACAAAATGAATAAAAAACCAAAAAACAAACAAAATTAAGAAAAATTTGCAGATTATCACAACATGAACATAATAATCAATAAAAGTAGCAACAAGAAAAGCACTCGGAGAGCGCAGACCTCCCCCAAGACAGATCTGCTCCCCCCCCACCCTTGATCACCACCAAAATTTAATCATTTCTTTCTTGTACCAGGATCAACATTTCCTGAAAATACGTCCACAACTTTTTGAGTTATCTTGCTAACAAACAAACAAACACACAAACAAACAGACACACAAAGCAAAGCGATCATAATACCTCCTGGCGGAGGTAAATATATTTTTGTAATGGTGCTAGTACAAACAGAATCCAAATGTAGAACTCAAATGCCAAAAATATAGTTCAAAAGGTTTATTTATCACACACAGGTGAAAAATAATGATCAATGACAGAATCTTGAGGATAATAGTTGGCGAAATCCTCCTCTTATTCGTCCTCCGGATCGAGGGCGACAGCCCGTCTCCCCGAGCGGTGTTAGGGGGATTTTTTCCCGACTAGGGAAAAGCAAAGGGAGGTCAGGGACGGAAACAGGTCATACACAGGCAGGCAAAAACTCAGGCAACAGGACATAAGGACAAGGCTTAAACTCACGTACCGGTAGTCAGGGCGAGAAGGTCAAAACCAGGTATCAGATGAGGCAGACAAAACCGACAGGGAGCAGGCAGAAGACAAAAAACCAAGGAATCCAAAACAGGTCAAAAACAGGCAGGCAAACGAACAAACGAGGTCAAGACGCTGGTAAGAACTACGAGAGTTACAAACTGGCGACTGACAGGGGGAAGAGACAGGGTTTAAATACACAAAAGGGAGGGAAGACAACTAGACACAGGTGGAGCAAATCAGGGCGGAGACAGGTAATCAGGTCAGAGGTCAGGATGAACGGGAAACAGGAAGTAAAGATGACAGACAAGACACATGAGGGAAAACTTAACAAAATAAAACAGGAAGTGACAAACAAAAACACAAAGGACAGACAAAACCAGACTAGCGTCTGGCAGCAGGTATGACAATTTTAGCCAAAACAACAAAGATAAAGGTGGAATCAGACCTTTGCACAGTAATGAACATCTATTACATTTGAGTTTTTCTCCTATTTTCTTTGTTAGTTTCATGCATAAAAATCCTGTTCATAGCAGCTTTTTATTTGACAGGAAATCTGTTTGGATTTTTTCTGCAGGAAAAGAAGAAGCAGGATAAAGGAAAAAGACAGAAATCTGCAGAGAATCAGGTGAGAATGAATAGAATACAAAACAAAAAGTAAAATAAGAACAGAGCTAAAGTAGAATAAACTAAAAATAGACATAAAATATGAACAGACACAATATTAACAATATTAATAACAGTATGTTTATCTGTGAAAGAGTCCATAAAAATAATGTATTAAAGTTTATTAGATATAGAATTACACAGAAGTGTTGGCGTTAATGTTAGTCTTCTGGACTCGTGATAAATTGACCGAAAATCTGGTTTAGTGAACTGTCTACGAATCAAATATGGACGCTAATGTGGTTTTATTTGTTCTTTCAGGAAAGCAGCAAAACACAGGACGGCAAAGACGCAGAGACGCCGATGTGACCACAGAAAGTACATTTATTAAAAAAAAAAAAACAAACAGAAATGAACAAAATACGATATTAGTAAACATAATAATAATGGATTTATATAGCACTTTACATTAAATTCATTTTTCATTCCCTCCACGGTCATGACAACAAACATTCATTCATCAGTGGGAGAGACTGAGGTAGCAACGGCAAGGAGCAGGATTCGAACCAGCAACCCTCTGGTTATTGGAGGACCTGCTCTACCTCCTGAACCACAATTAAAGGAATATAGTAGAAAAACTACTCAAATGAACAAAATAATCAATGAAGTGAACAGAATAATCAATGAAGTGAACAAAATAATGAAGTAAACAAAATAATCAAAAAAATGAACACAATTATCAATGAAGTGAACAAAATAATGAAATGGACAAAATAATAAAAAAAAAGAACAAATAATCAATGAAGTGAACAAAATAATTAATGAAGTTAACAGAATAATCAATAAAATGAGCAAAATAATCAATGAAGTGAACAAAATAATCAATAAAATGAACAGAATAATCAATGAAGTGAACAAAATAATAAAAAAAATGAACAAATAATCAATGAAATGAACAAAATTATCAATGACGTGAACAAAATAATCAAAAAAAGAACAAATAATGAAGTGAACAAAATAATCAATGAAGTGAACAAAATAATCAATGAAGTGAACAAAATAATCAATAAAATGAAACAAAAATGAACCAAGTAAGCAACAAAATAAGCATGAAATGTACAAAACTGAATAAAATCATCAATAAAATTAACAAAATAAGCAACAAAATAACTAATAAACAAGCCCTAAATCAACACAATAAAATTATAAACAAAAGCAACAACAATTAAATTAAATTAAAACAATTTAAACACTACTCAACCCTCCGCCTCCACCGCCCACTACTAACCTGACAGCAGACAATTTTGCTTCATTTTTCACAAATAAAGTGTCTACTATCAGCAGTCAGTTCACCGAACCACCCATAGACCTCACACCTCCTTCATCATCATCATCATCATCATCATCATCATCATCATCATCATCATCATCATCATCATCATCATCATCATCATCACACACTGCTTCCTCTCCCCTGACTATGGCTACTACTAACTCAACTGACAAAAGCCCAACTGCGTCATTCCCCTCATTTACTCCCCTCACAGAGAACGAGGTGTCTAAACTCCTTTCCTCTAGCCGTCCTACAACATGCCTGTTGGACCATATTCCATCCAACCTCTTACAGTCTGTAGCCCCTACTATCACAGCACCAATCACACATGTGATTAATGCTTCACTGACTTCAGGAACATTTCCTACAGTATTTAAACAAGCGCAGGTAACACCACTACTCAAAAAACCTTCCCTCACCCCCACTCAAGTGGAGAATTATCGACCAGTCTCACTCCTCCCATACCTTTCTAAGACCATCGAAAGGGCAGTTTTCAAACAGGTCACAGAATTCCTCTCCCAAAATAACCTCCTTGACATCAACCAATCTGGCTTCAAAATCGGCCACTCCACTGAAACGGCTCTGTTGTCTGTGACAGAAGCCTTGAAAGAGGCTAGAGCAGCAGCCAAGTCTTCAGTACTCATTCTACTGGACTTATCAGCAGCATCTGACACAGTCAGTCACCATATCCTGTTATCCATACTCTGGAACATGGGCATCACAGGCCACGCACATTCCTGGTTTCAATCTTACGTTACTGGTCGGTCCTTCAGTGTGTCCTGGCTAGGGCACACATCAGCAGTTCACCGCCTCACCACGGGGGTCCCCCAAGGCTCTGTGTTGGGCCCCCTCCTTTTTGCCATATACACCACCTCACTCAGTCAGATCATCCACTCACACGGCTTCTCATATCATTGCTATGCTGATGATACCCAGCTCTATCTGTCATTCCCACCTGATGACTCCACAGTCTCAGTGCGGATCTCAGATTGTCTCTCTGACATATCTGCATGGATGAAAGCCCATCACCTTCAGCTGAACCTGTCCAAAACTGAACTGCTGGTCTTCCCAGCTAAGCCAACCATACAGCAGGACATCTCCATCACTATTGACTCCATACCTCTGGCTCCTACCAGTGTAGTACGTAACTTGGGAGTCATGATTGATAATCAGTTGACCTTCATGGATCACGTTGCCTCTGTCACCCGATCATGTCGTTTCACTCTGTTCAACCTAAGAAAGATCAGGCCATACCTAACCGAACAGGCCACCCAGCTCCTGGTGCAGACTATGGTTATCTCCACCCAGCTCCTGGTGCAGACTATGGTTATCTCCTGCCTTGACTACAGCAGTGCTCTCCTAACAGGCCTCCCAGCTTGTGTTGTCAAACCACTACAGATGGTCCAGAATGCAGCAGCGCGTCTGGTCTTCAATCAGCCTAAAAGGGCACATGTCACCCCCTTACTCATTGAGTTACACTGGCTACCCATAGCTGCCTGCATCAAATTCAAATCTTTAATCCTAGCCTACAAAATTCTCAGTGGGTCTGCTCCTACCTACCTAGGTGCACTGATAAAAGCTTATGTTGCCCCACGACCACTCCGCTCATCTGGGGAACGTAGTCTGGTGGTCCCCAGACCTTGTACAAGACAATCCAGGCTCTTTTCATGGGTCGTTCCACATTGGTGGAACGCTCTACCGAGTACTACGAGAACAGAGGCATCCCTGCCTATCTTCAAGAAGCTCCTGAAGACCCAGCTCTTCCGAGAGCACCTCCTGTCCTAGCACTTTCAAACATTCCATTTTAAATATTCTAATAAGGTTTTTCCCAGGATTATCACAGATTCTTCCAGGATTATCTCTGGACCTGCCTCTCTCCTGCCCTCATCATCACCACTCACTTATCCTCAACTGCCTCCATGTGTCTCCCCCTACTCCCCCCTTCTCCCCCTCTCCCCCAGTCTCTATCTCTATCGCTCTCTCTTTCTCTCTTTCTTTACTCTCTCTCTCTAACCCCAACTGGTCCAGGCAGACGTCCATCCTCCAGGAGTCTGGGTCAGCTCCAGGTTTCTGCTGTTAAAGGGAAGTTTTTCCTTCCACTGTCACCAGTCACAAGTGTTTGCTCCTGGAGGATTCTGTTGGGTTTCTGTAAATTGGCTTAGAGTCTGGTTTTGACCAACTCTATATATAAAGTGTCATGAGAGAACTTTTTGTGATCTGGCGCTATAGAAATAAAATTTGATTGATTGAGTGATTTGATTGGTTTTCCCCTGTAAGTTGCTTTGGAAAAAAGCATCTGCCAAATGCATAAACATAAACATAAACAATTAACAAAATAGGCAACAATATTAATAACAATGAATGCAATAATAATAGATTGAATTTATGTAGCACTTATCAAAACACACTTTACATTAAATCCATTATTCACTTACACCAAAAAAACATTCATTCACCAGTGCAGATGAAACTGGAGGACGGAGCAGGATTTGAACTGGCAACTGTCTGGTTATTGGACGAATAAAATAAAATGAATATACAGGAGAAACTACTCAATTAAATGAACAAAACAATGAATAAAATGAACAAAATAATCAATGAAATAAATCAATCAATAAAATAAGCAAAAGAATGAATAAAATCAATAAAATGAAACAAAACTGAGGCAAATAAGCAACAAAATGAGTAAAAACAAACGAAACAAGTGTGGAAAAAATAAATCAAATCGCGACTAAAATAATCAATAAACTCAACACAAATGAACAACATATCCAATGATATTATCAAAAATGTATAGAATAACTAGACTTCCATTCATTTCTTGAAGAAAATGTAACCCATGTGCTTGCCTCTTGCTGGATCTTGACTTGTGGTCATAGGTGTGATGAAAAAGCAAGAACTATCTGCCATTCACTTCATCAGTGTTTGTGGACTGCCGTCACCACAGACTGTTTGTAGACCTGTATTCAGATGAGAAGCCCCTCCCACAGTCTGTGTCAGTCCTGTTAAAGCAGGGTTTAAATAGGCTCCTTTCACTGAAGAGTTCCATGTGACCTGTGTGAAGTGTGCCCCCCACCCAATGAAAATCTGGGTAAATAGTGTCATTCGTTTGTGCTGGTTTGTGTCATTAAAATTTTTTGTGTTAATATTTTGTGGAATGTTGGGATATCTTAGAGCTGTTTGTTATTATTATTTTATTTTGTCATTTCAAATACAGTGTTACTGTTGGTAAAAAAAAAAAAAAGTCAAAATGTAAATCAGCTAAAATTTGCTCAGAGGTTTTATTTCTGTCTTTGTGCTTAAGGAATCAATCTAAGTGAATCCCCAAAGGAACTTTGTGTTGGTAAATGCAAGTTCTGCAAATGTACAGGATTTCAGTTCTGTTCAACATGTTGATGCTCATATGAACTATGTTTTCAGCTCAAAAATGTCCAATTTCATCACAATTAATGCTATATTTTCATGTCACAAATGGACAAGTTATATTTGAACTGAATTTACCTGAAAAACAAATATTCTATTCTTTTAGATTCCCCAGTTTTTCTTACCAGATTCTCTCCTACATATCACAGGTTTTATTTTTACAGGTTCAATCTGGAGTATGGTGCTGATCCATCCTGCTTATGTTCCACCAATACATACATGAAGAATGTCACACAGCACTTTTTAAATCAACAGTTTTCAAATAATAAGCATTTTTATAAAGAAATAACAACATAAAATTGTTATTTCTTTATAAAAATGCTCTTTAGTCTGATGATAAACTATACAATAAATAATTCTGATCCTAGTTTTTGCACAGGGATCATTAGTGTAAACGCTGACATGGCTGCAGAGCATCAGTATGATGGGATCTGTAACAACCATGTCACATCCGTCCACTGCCACAGTTTGTGTTTTTGTGTCAGCTGGTATTGTTTTAGATCCACAATACTAACATTTATGAATAAGAGGAGAATTAGCAATAGTAAGTCTATAAGTTTATTACTAATAAAGTACTGGTACTGACCAGAGCATCATGGGTAATGTCACGTCCGTCCACCAGCAAAAGTTTTCACATACACGTGCTATTCTAAATCCAATATTTCTGAAAATAGAGCTTCCACTGTCAAATAATATCAGCAGTCTGTGCACAAATGCATTAGCATTATTTCAACACAGTTCTATGCATTTATGACAACTTTTTTTTTTTTGACAAAAATGGCCGCTCATTTGACCCCCTAAGGAAATTTTAGCCGAAATAAGAAATCAGTTTCATCTTGAAAATCAATATCTTTGAAAAAAAAATGCAATTTTCTCAGCTTTTTAATCCAATGTTGTTTTTTTCCTGAAAATGACCAATATTCAGATGTTTATATCTCATGAACGAATGAAGATAGAAAAAAATATTTATTGTATTTAAAAGTTGAAGTTGTGTTCTTTCTTTTGATGTATTCAGGGTTCACATACTCTAGCTGATGACATCACGCACTCTAACAGATCAGATTTTGACTCAACCCAGGGGATTTTAAGACTCGTCTGTTGAAAACCGTAAACCCCATCCTCATACCACAGACAGTCTTGGACAGATGACAAAAATGCCTGCGTTTTAAAGTTTAAATGAAGTCTGTAGGTAAAAGTATGGCGAAGCAGTAGCAGTCGGAAAAAAAGGCAACTTTTTAGTTGGTCCCTTTGACAATTAATGGATTTTTTTTTTTTTTTCGTTCTTGTGCGAAAACCATAAGTGATATCGTTACCATGTGACCACACAGATAATCTTCGGGCCAAGCTGAACATTTTTCATTTTACTGCATAATTTTAGGACAAACCGTTTGGGAATGGTAGCCACTTGAAAATGGCCCAATTCATTTCAGATGGACAAATTTGACTGGGTTTTTTTTTTATTTTAACAAAATCTGTGCATCAGAGTGTCAAGCCATATACATAGCACATCTTTTGAGACCAGGCTGCACATTTTTGTAATAACATGTTTTGGTCTATTTCCAACGGTCTGGGCCACATTTTTATTACCTCCGCCAAGGAGGTTATGTTTTTGCCAGGGTTTGTTTGTTTGTTTGTTTGTTTGTTTGTTTGTCTGTCCGTTAGTGTGCAACATAACTCAAAAAGTTATGGACAGATTTTGATGACATTTTCAGGGTTTGTTGGAAATGGGATTAAGGAAAAAATGATTAAATTTTGGTGGTGATCGGGGGTGGGGGGGCCCACGGGGGGGCCCATTTCCAACAAACCCTGAAAATTTCATCAAAATCTGTCCATAACTTTTTGAGTTATGTTGCACACTAACGGACAGACAAACAGACAGACAGACAAACAAACAAACAAACAAACCCTGGCAAAAACATAACCTCCTTGGCGTGGGGGGGGGGGGGCCACAGGGGGGGCCACTGATCAGCCTTGGCGGAGGTCTGCGCTCTCCGAGTACTTCTAGTTTGTCAAAGTTTTTTGTATAAATCATAATAAGAAATATAACAAACAATAGTCCCCTGTGCCTTGGATTATATGCAACTACACGGGGAATAAAGGATGATAAATCATTTAAGAAAGGTTAGATATAGACAACATTTCATTTGGGAACTGACTTAAAAGTAGCGCTGGGTCTTCATGGGTTAATAGACCAGTGCAGACAGAACCAGATAGTTGAGCAACTCTATCATAAGTTGTTTAAAATGAAAAAAGTAAAGAAAAATGAGGCAGTGAATGGCCATGATTGTTTGTCCTCTGGTGTGTAATAGGAAAGGAACGGACTCTCAAAAGTAAGAAGAAGGCTTACGTTATCTTAATACTTTCACCTCTTTCAACTGCACTTCCACTTTCTGGGAAAAGCACTGAACTGAAAGGAAGTTCACTCCCACTTCCTTCAGTCTGAATCATAAGAAGAGGGAAATAAGTGTTGTTGTGTTGTTGGGAAGTCCAGCAGAAGACCTTCCGCCGTCCTCCGAAGATGCAGGCCTCAACAGCTCCTCTGCAGCAGTTCATCAGCGCAGTCAAAGACAACGGCAACAGCCTCATTTTCAGCGTTCTCATTTTCTTTTTCCACGAACACAGCAGCACATTCCCATGCACCCGTAAACATCAGACCTCCTACTGCACCACCTACATGGTTTGTCCGTTTCTCATCATCACCAGTCTGATGCTGCTGACCGACCGGGCCTTTCGCAGAGCGTTGAGATACACCACCAGAAAGGACTGTTATTTCGGTATGGTTATGTGTCGCCGTGCGGTCAAAGCGTTTTGCATCGGCAGCCTGTGGGTGGTATCGGTGCTGATCAGAGCCGACTGGTACGTCTGCTGTTGGAATTCAAACTCCACATCTGTGGCTCACTCACAGTCTCAATCTGAAGTAGTCACCGATCGTAATAATGTAACCAAAGAGAGAGGCAAAGAAATGGAGATCAATTCACGGGTAAGAGTTTGACCTTTTTTAACCCTTTAATCCACTGGTTTCCAACCTTTTTTTGTCTCTTTTTTTGACCCCATTTTAACCCTTTCATGCACAGTGGTCACTATAGTAGACAACTATTCTACAGCTGTTCTCTTGTAAATTCATGGATTTTGTTGTTTTGTTTTTTTGCACATTTTGTTTGAACACATTAGATATGTTTTCTTCTGACATGAATTGGTAACATTGTGTAGATCTCTCCTGAGCGTAGTAGTCATGCAATTTATCAGTAAATACATGTTTCTTTTCTTCAAAAATCAAACACATGGTGTCCAGCTGAGTGGACATTTTTGCAACTTCATGAAAAATAGGTTCATAACAATTTTTAAATTATTATTATTATTACTATTTTTTTGATGTATTTTTTTCCTTTTTATTTTTTTTTTTCATAAGAAAATTTTCAATTGCATTGTTTTTTTATGCCTAAAGGGGAATAAAAACACTCAGGAAAAAAATCTTGATTAAGGTTCTCATAATTTGTGCATGAAAGGGTTAACGTCACAAACTTCTGACAACCCCAGACATTCAGAACGGAGACATTTTTTGCTAAAATTAATTTGTTTTTGATCATGTAATAGTTGGCTAAACTATGTTTGTCATGTAAAACTTACTGCCGCAGGTGGGAGACATCTGTGGTCCCTTTGACGCTCTTCCACCCTGTACTCTGCATGTTGAATTCATGTCTCTGTCCTCCCTAATCGATGCAGCGAGCTTCGTTAAATAAATGCACACAGAGTCAAGTCAAAGTCGGAGACTGAGCAGAATTGGAGCCGCATAAAGTGTTTGTTTGTTTTTGTTTTTTTTTTCTACTTGTCTTGTCCGGCATCCTAACACCATGATGGTAGTCTGGTTCCTTCTGGTGCTGAACAAACTTGCTTTGCCAAGGGAAACTTCATAAAGTATATGAAGCTCCCCTTGATATTCTACTGTCTTTATTATGCGTTTTGTTGAACCACATTGCAATGCCAGACCTGACACTGGGCGGGGGGGGGCAAGAGAGGAGAAGATGGTGAAGACCCTCACAAGGAAGTATCAACAATATAAACAGTAACAACCATGGTGGATAATTATAATGGTGACAGTAACTACAACCAGACCTGAGTAAACTGGGCAGAAGAGAAAGAAAAAACAAAACTACAAAAAAAAATACAATAAAACACATAAGACCTATTAAATGATGAATTTAAGAAAAGAAAGCATGAACAAAACATCATATACCACATTCGCACAAATAATACCAGTAACAAATGCACACAGCGTCAGTTGTTCACATTAATCTGCTGTGACAGAGTGAATCAGGCAAACAGACTGAGGTGAAGAACACAGACATGCAAACACAACCCCCCACCCCCCACCCCACCACCCCCAAGGATCAGGGACCGACCCAGAGGGCCCCAAGGCCCGGCAACCAGCAGACACTACAGACTCAAGTTTGAGTCACTAGTAATAAACAGGGAGAAACAGCGTCTCAGTTTTATTTGTGTGTATACTGTTAGTTATTTTGTTCATTTTTTATTTATTTTGTCGTTATTTTATACATTTTTTTGTCAATTTAATTGGTTATTTTTCTGCTTATTAGTTTTTTTTATGTTGTACATTTTGTCAATGTGTTTGTTAAAGTTTGTTAATTTTGTTGTTTTTTAGTTTTTTAAAATTTACTATTTTGTTAGCTTTTGTAAATTCTATCGATTATTTTGTTAATGTTTTCCTAATTCTACAATTTTGTTCATTTTTGATTTAGCTGATTTTTTTTTTTTTTCATTTTTATTAACTTCATTACTTTCTTCTTTTTTGTTCTTTATTTTGATTTAATACTTCCAACTAAATATATATTGAACCTTCTCTACTTATTTTCAGCAGGAGGAGAAAATACCAAGTAGTTGTGTTTGAAAAAAATGACAAAAGGGTTTTTTTTGTGTGTGTTTTGTGTTTTTCAGGTAAGTTTGTACCTCATCTCTCTCTCAGTCTTGCTGTCATGTCTGGATCAGTTTCACTGTTAAAACTCTTTGTCTTCTCTGTGTTGTGGATCTGGGACTCTTCTGTTTCCAGATGGGTGGAATGGCTTTGCTCGTGGTCATCACGGCGGTGGCGGCCTTGTTGCTGCCAATACTCCATTCTACTGGACTATGTGGTTCGAGACGACTTAAAGTGGACGAGCTGCTTCTGGAAGTGGAGGAAGAGATCTTAACACAAACTATCAAAGAAAAACAAAAAGAAAAGATGTCTAACTGTCTGAATTCACACATCTCCAAAGGAGACTGGGCGAGATGTTTCGACGTCGCTGACGACTTAATTAGAGATCATCTATTGGAGGTAACTGAAATATCTTCTATGTAAACACAATCAGACGTAAAGATGACTTTCAGTACGTTACTATGTAAAAGTCGTCATCCAACATTATAAGTGTTGGTTTAGTAAAGTTTAATGTCCACACATATGCATTTATCTGTAATTAGATCCAATCTGACATATGTGAAGTATGAACAGCAGGAAAAACTACAGTTTTAGGGAAAAAAACAGCTTCATTAAACCAAAGTGCTCATATTTAGTGTGACCTCCCTTTGTATTTAACATGTCTTTAACCCTTTAGTTCAGACAGAATGAGATTTATGGCTTTCATTTTCTAATGTTTTATACCAGTAACAAACTGAAGCAAAAAAAAAAAAAAAAAAGAGCAAAATGAAGCAAAAATGAACACAAAAATGAACGCACCTCATCCACAGCAAAGGCTGGCGGCGGTTCGTCTTGATCCTCAGTCCGTGATGTGTCGGCATCTTCCATCTCCTGCACAGCAGAGGCCCCTGGCGCTGGGGGAACAAGCTCCAGCAGCGGCGGCAGTTCACCTTCAGACAGGGCCCGTGGTAGTTCAGCCATTTCCAACAAACCCTGAAAATTTCATCCAAATCTGTCCATAACTTTTTGAGTTATGTTGCACACTAACGGACAGACAAACAAACAAACAAACAAACAGACAGACAGACAAACAAACCCTGGCAAAAACATAACCTCCTTGGCGGAGGTAAAAAAGGAAAATTATATTATGATCAGGTTTACATCTACAAAGTTTCCTTAAAAATCTGAATACCATGAACAACTTGAATTGTCTTAAGAAAAACAAGTGCAATTGTAACAATATTCTGCGTCTGTTTATCAGTTTATCATTTACACACGTGCGTTACAATCGCACAAATCATTTAGTAACAGGCAGAATATTGGTAAAAATTGCATTTACTTTTCTTAAGACATTTCCGTTTGTTCAAATTTGTTCAGGTTATTCACATTTTTTGTAAAAGTATAGTTTGGTAGTGTAAACATTTTCATGTAATTTTACTTTTTTACACCAAAAAAATCAAAGAGAACATTTGAGGTTGTCATTATTTATAGGTTATTATGATAATATTTTACTGGTTCTGACCCACTTGAAATCTAATTGGACTGTATGTGTCTGTACGTGGAACCTGAATTAAAATAATTTTGACACCATTGATTGTTAATATCTTCAGTGTAATTTTTTGCATTTCACAAATTCATCCTATGGGTCAGATTGGATGCTTTGGCGGGCCGGATTTGGCCCCCGGGCCACACGTTTGACACTTGTGATCTAGAGCAACAAATAGAGGAACCAACTAGAATAACAAATACGTCTCAGACGAGAATAGACCTAGTGTTGACAAATAAGCCAAACAGAATTCACAAGACTTTTAATTTTCTGACTGGTCTATCAGACCACAATTGTATTCTCTTTTTGAGAAAACTTACTAAACAGAGGTTAGCTGAACCACAAAGTACTCCACCCACCTCCACTGATAATGTAATTCCCAAGAATCAGACCCAGAATCTCAATGCAGCCTTGAAAATGGTAGACTGGAAGGAAACTCAAACTTACACTAACATTGATATGACTTGTGACTCATTCATCTACAACACAGGTGTCAAACATGCGGCCCGGGGACCAAAACCGGCCCGCCAAATGTTCCAGTCTGGCCTGCGGGATGAATTTGCAAAACGCAAAAAAATTCCACTTAAGATATTAACAATCAAGGATGTTGAACTTGTTTTAGTTCAGGTTCCACATACAGAAAAATGTGATCTCAACTAAAATAATAGCAAAATAACTTATAAATAATGACAACTCCAAATTTTTCCTCTTTGTTTTAGTGTAAAAATTTACATTAAATTTTGAAAATAGGAACATTTACAAACTAACCTTTAACAATAAAATGTGAAAATCCTGAAATTTTGAAAGTGAAATTTTAACACTATTCTTCCTGTTAATAAATATTTTGTGCCTTTGTAGATCCAGTCTGTAACATGCATGTATAAATGGTAAGTTGAGGTGTAACATTGTTAAAACTGCACTTATTTTTCTCAAGAAATTTCATTTTTTTCAGGTTATTCACATCATTTTTGTTTGGATAGTTTCTAAGTGTACATATTTTAATATTTTCTTTTTCTTTTTTTTTTTTTTTGCACTAAAACAAAGAGAAAACTTTGGAGTCATCATTATTTACAGGTTATTATGATACTGTTTTACTGGTCCGGCCCACTGGAGATCAATTTGGGCTGAATGTGGCCCCTGAACTAAAATGAGTTTGACACCCCTGACCTACAAACTTAAAGAGGTAATAGCCTCTTTTACCTACAGAGGGAGGCGCAAATCAAAGAAAGGTGACAGCCTGCCTTGGTTAGACCAGCACTGCAGAACTCTAATGAAATCTAGACATGTACTGCTCAAACAAAGCCTGACACCTGCTTTGTCCATAGATAGGCAAAAGTTCACTCATGTACGCAATAAAACTACCCAAGCCATAAGAAAGGCCACGGCAAACTTTTTTATATCCATCATAGAAAATACAAAAGGGAATGGGAAAAAACATGGCAAATTTTAAATAAACTGTTAGGCAAACATAACAAACATGGAACTAAAGTCATAGAACTTGAACTGGGTAATACCCCAGTTAAGGATCCCATAGCAGTGGCAAACTCTTTTAAAAATTATTTTTTAGACAGTGTATCTGAAATTACTAAATGTTTTAGTCCATCTACTGCCTTACTTTGTGAAATAGACAATGAAAAACCAATCTTTAACTTGGAAAAAATAACAGAAGCTGAAGTAGTAAAGATCATTAGGGCTCTCAAAGGTTCCAAAGCCAGGGATGTCCATGGTATTGACTCTAACTTTGTGAAAACCTACATGGAAGCGTTAGTACAACCCATCACTTTTGTGGTTAATCAGTCAATCAGTCAAAAAGTAGTGCCATCATCATGGAAAGTAGCCACTGTAACACCCATATTTATGTCCGGGTCCAAAACCTACCGGGTCCTGATCCTACCGATCATCTCAATGATAGCTGAAAAATGGATTGCCAATCAATTAATTAAACATCTTGATAAAGGCTTCACTGCATTACATCCAATGCAATTTGGATTTTGGGCCAACCTCTCCACGGAAATGGCAATCTGCTTTTATTCTGAGAAAGTCAAGAGTTTACTTGACACGAACCCATGTGTAGGAGCTGTATTTTTAGATCTCAAGAAAGCTTTTGACACTGTAAACCACCAACTTCTTCTATCTAAGCTCTCTCACTTCAACTTCTCAGCACACGCTATGTCTTTTCCTTCTGTTCCTTCTGTTTCCTTCTGTCTTTTTAAAAAAATTTGAATAGAAGAAAAAAAAGAATCAGAAATAGGTATATATGAGCAAAAACAACAAAGACAAAGGTGGAATAAGACCTTTGCACAATAATGAACATCTATTACATTTGAGTTTTTATTCTGTTTTCTTTGTTAGCTAAATTATGCTCAGCTGCTGCGGAATGCTGAAACAGAGACTTCTGCCGGCCGACAAGATATTCCTCTGCAAAGACAGGTCAGTTCTGCACACGAGCAGCGATTGTGAAGAAAAGACCAAGACCTTCTCACAAGATCCACCTTTTATAGGGTGAATCGCATTTGCAAGTGACACCTCCAGTCTCCTCAAAGGGCCTTTTGATTGAATGATGAACTCAAAGCTTTAACAATCAGTCACCTTTTGTTACCTTGCAAGAAAGTTTACACACACAGTGGGGGGATTTGGGTAAAAATATGGGAAAATTAGCACGCAGTGGGGAAGGGTATTCAGGAAAGGATACGGGAACAAAGAAGGGAATCAGATAAAGAAGTTAAAATTCTATTACGTTAGTTCAATGCATAAAAAATCTGTTCATAGCTGCTTTTTATTTGACATTAAATCTATTTTGATTATTTCTGCAGGATGAAGAGGAAAGACAGGAATCTGCAGAGAATCAGGTGAGAATTAATAGAATACAATACATCTACCGACATCTACGAAACCTACACTGTATTGCCAAAAGTATTGGCTCACCCATCCAAATAATCAGAATCAGGTGTTCCAATCCCTTCCATGGCCACAGGTGTATATAATCCAGCACCTAGACATACAGACTGCTTTTACAAACATTTGTGACAGAATGGGTCACTCTCAGGAGCTCAGTGAATTCCAGCGTGGAACTGTGATAGGATGCCACCTGTGCAACAAATCCAGTGGTGAAATTTCCTGGCTCCTAAATATTCCACAGTCAACTGTCAGCTGTATTATAAGAAAGTGGAAGTGTTTGGGAACGACAGCAACTCAGCCACGAAGTGGTAGGCCACGTAAACTGACGGAGCGGGGTCAGCGGATGCTGAGGCGCAGAGTGCGAAGAGGTCGCCAACTTTCTGCAGAGTCAATGGTACAGACCTCCAAACTTCATGTGACCTTCAGATTAGCTCCAGAACAGTGCGCAGAGAGCTTCATGGAATGGGTTTCCATGGCCGAGCAGCTGCATCCCAGCCATACATCACCAAGTGCAATGCAAAGCGCCGGATGCAGTGGTGTAAAGCACGCCGCCACTGGACTCTAGAGCAGTGGAGGAGCCTTCTCTGGAGTGACCAATCGCACTTCTCCATCTGGCGATCTGATGGACAGGTCTGGGTTTGGCAGTTGCCAGGAGAACGATACTTGTCGGACCGCATTGTGCCAAGTGTAAAGTTTGGTGGAGGGGGGATTATGGTGTGGGGTTGTTTTTCAGGAGCTGGGCTGGGCCCCTTAGTTCCAGTGAAAGGAACTGTGAATGCTTCAGCAGACCAAGACATTTTGGACAATTCCATGCTCCCAACTTTGTGGGAACAGTTTGGAGCTGGCCCCTTCCTCTTCCAACATGACTGTGCACCAGTGCACAAAGCAAGGTCCATAAAGACATGGATGACAGAGTCTGGTGTGGAGGAACTGGACTGGCCTGCACAGAGTCCTGACCTCAACCCCATAGAACACCTTTGGATGAATTAGAGCGGAGACTGAGAGCCAGGCCTTCTGTCCAACATCAGTGTGTGACCTCACAAATGCACTTCTGGAAGAATGGTTCAAAATTCCCATGAACACACTCCTAAACCTTGTGGACAGCCTTCCCAGAAGAGTTAAAGCTGTTATAGCTGCAAAGGGTGGACCCACGTCAGACTGAACCCCATAGACTAGGAATGGGATGGCACTGAAATTCATATGCGAGTCAAGGCAGGTGAGCAAATACTTTTGGCAATATAGTGTAGGTGAATTAAATTTTTCACATTTCTGAATTTTGGGCAAACTTTGGTGAGTTTTCATAAATGTTCAGGGGGTCAAATTTGAGCTGAAAGCGCAGGAGAAAGAAAGATAAATAAATAAAAATAATAATTAAAGCCGCAAGCGGCATTGAAAGGCCCTCACCACGGGCACATCCAGTAAAAGTATGTCCATCATTCACCAGGTGGCGCTCTAGCACCAAATTTTATTTCTTCTGATGAATGGGTGTAGGCCTGGGAGATTGACAACTGACTCAAATTTGAGGCAAATCAGTGTTCGTATGTCCGAACTGAACAAATTTTTGTATAAGGAAATCTTTAGGGGGCGCTATGGAGCCAAAATTCAATTTCTTCCATTGAATGGGTGTAGTCCTGCGAGATGTAGCACTGAGTCAAATTTGAGCCAAATCGGTGTTTGTATGTCCAAACTGATGCAGTTTTTATGAAGGTAAATTTGTAGGGGGTGCTATTGAGGGAAATGCCATTTTCTTTTGATAAATGGGTGTAGGCCTGGGAGATTGACAACTGATTCAAATTGGAGTCAAATCGGTGTTCGTATGTCCGAACTGATGTCATTTTCGTAAACGTACATTTGCAGGGGGTGCTATTGTGCAAAATTTCAATTTCTTTTAATAAATGGCTGTAGGCCTGGGAGATAGACGTCTGATTCAAATTTCAGCCAAATCGGTGTTCATATGTCCGAGCTGAAGCAATTTTTGTAATGGTAAATTTTCGAAGAAACTTCGCAAAGTGGCAACGTTGTTGCACAAAAAACGGTGACATGATTCCAAAAATTCAGCTAACTTTTGATGCCCCACTTCTCTAGATACTGTACATCGATTTTGAGCTCATTTGGCCAAACGGCCAAGGAGGAGATAGTTAAAATACGACGTCAGCGAAAACGCTGACTCAGCATTTTGGAAATTTCAATCCAATATGGCCGACTTCCGGTTGGTTTAGGGGCATGGCCATAATAATATTTTTTGTTTGTCTCACGATAATGAATCTGTGTACCGATTTTCGTGGCTGTACGACAAACTTTATGTTGGACGTGGTCCCAGTGGCGTAATGTATTTCCAGTTTTCGTAAATGTTCAGGGGGTCAAATTTAAGCTCAAAGTGCAGGAAAAGAAAAATAAATAAACAAGCAAGAACAATATAGCCGTTTCTATGGCAACCAGATATTTGGCCTTATTTGAAAGCTCTTGAGGTCCCCCACATGTCTGTGGGGTCAGAGGTCATGTGTCGTGCACATACACACACATGACTGACCCCCACTGGGCGTGTCCCATTGACTCCCATTCATTCAGAGCAGGTGTAAATATGCGATTTGTGCACATGTCATGTACATATTCAGAAAGGTCTCAGTGTTGTGAATGTGAAAATGTGTGAGAGTGGCGACAGTGGAGAAAGGCGACCGTGTCACTGGAGATTTCACCCCCATGCCCCCACTGCAGACTCAATAGGCCCTGCGCCGGCTTTACTCGGCTTGGGCCTAATGAATAAAATAATCAGGTAATTAGCACATGTCAGATGTTTCCTTCTGTCTTTAAAAAAAAAATTAAATAAAAGAAGAAAAAAAGAATCAGAAATAAATATATATGAGCCAAAACAACAAAGATAAAGGTGGAATCAGACCTTTGCACAGTAATGAACATCTATTACATTTGAGTTTTTCTTCTATTTTCTTTGTTAGTTTCATGCATAAAAATCCTGTTCATAGCAGCTTTTTATTTGACAGGAAATCTGTTTGGATTTTTTCTGCAGGATGAAGAGAAAACACAGTAATCTGCAGAGAATCAGGTGAGAATTAATAGAATACAAAACAAAAAGTAAAATGAGAATAGAGCTAAAGAGGAATAAACTAAAAATAGACATAAACTAGAAAAGCGCTCAGAGAGCGCAGACCTCCACCAAGGCAGATCAGTCCCCCCCGAATGACCACCAAAATGTAATCATTTGTTCCTTGTGCCAGTATCAACATTTCCTGAAAATTTCATCAGAATCCTTCCATAACTTTTTGAATTATCTTGTTAACATACAAACAAACATACAAACAAACAGACAAACAGACAAACCTGATGAAAACATAACCTCCACCATTCCTTGGTGAAGGTAATTAATCACAAAGTGAAAAAAATAATCAACAAAATGAACACAAATGAACAAAACAAATCAAAGAGAAAAATGAAGCAAGAACAAGAAAAGCACTCGGAGAGCGCACACCTCCGCCAAGACAGATCTGTGTGTGTGTGTGTGTGTGTGTCAACCGATCACCACCAAAATGTAATCATTTTTATCTTGTGCCAGTATCAACATTTCCTGAAAATTTCATCAAAATCCATCCATAACTTTTTGAATTATCTTGCTAACAAACAAACAAACAAACAAACAAACAAACAAACAAACAAACAAACAAACAAACAAACAAACAAACACACTAAGCAAAGTCATCACAATACCTCCTGGTGGAGGTAATGAGCAGAAAATATCAACAAAATGAATAAAAAGTAACCAAACAACAAATAAAATGACGAAAAAATGTACAAATTAATCACAACATGCCAGTTATCTGATTATTTTATTCATTTGGTTTGTTATTTTCTTCAGTTTGTTTTATGGTCTTTGATTTGTTGGTTATTTTGTTCATTTTTACTACTTTTATTGATTATTACATTCGTATTGTGATTAATTTCTTTAAATTTGTTTAAACTTTATTAGTTTCATGCATAAAAATCCTGTTCATAGCAGCTTTTTATTTGACAGGAAATCTGTTTGGGTTTTTTCTGCAGGAAAAGAAGAAGAAGGATGAAGAGGAAAGACTGAAATCTGCAGAGAATCAGGTGAGAATGAATAGAATACAAAACAAAAAGTAAAATAAGAACAGAGCTAAAGTAGAATAAACTAAAAATAGATATAAAATATGAACAGACACAATATTAACAATATTAATAACAGTATGTTTATCTGTGAAAGAGTCCATAAAAATAATGTATTAAAGTTTATTAGATATAGAATTACACAGAAGTGTCGGCGTTAATGTTAGTCTTCTGGACTCGTGATAAATTGACCCAAAATCTCATTTAGTGAACTGTCTACGAATCAAATATGGACGCTAATGTGGTTTTATTTGTTCTTTCAGGAAAGCAGCAAAACACAGGACGGCAAAGACGCAGAGACGCCGATGTGACCACAGAAAGTACATTTAAAAAAAAAAAAAAAACAGAAATGAACAAAATAAGCAACGATATTAGTAAACATAATAATAATGGATTTATATAGCACTTAACATTAACTTCATTTTTCATTCCCTCCACAGTCATGACAACAAACATTCATTCATCAGTGGGAGAGACTGAGGTAGCAACGGCAAGGAGCAGGATTCGAACCAGCAACCCTCTGGTTATTGGAGGACCTGCTCTACCTCCTGAACCACAATTAAAGGAATATAGTAGAAAAACTACTCAAATGAACAAAATAATTAATCAAATGAACACAATTATCAATGAAGTGAACAAAATAATCAATGAAGTTAACAGAATAATCAATAAAATTAGCAAAATAATCAATGAAGTGAACAAAAAAATCAATAAAATGAACAAAATAATGAACAAAATAATCAATAAAATGAGCAAAATAAACAGTGAAGTGAACAAAATAATCAATGAAGTGAACAAAATAATCCATTAAATAAACAAATAATCAATGAAGTTAACAAAATATTCAATAAAATGAACAAAATAATCAATAACATTAACAAATAATGAAGTGAACAGAACAATCAATGAAGTGAACAAAATAATGAAGTGGACAAAATAATCAATGAACAGAATAATCAATAAAAGGAACAAATAATCAATGAAGTGAACAAAATAGTAAATAAAATGGACAAAATAATCAATAAAACTAACAAATAATCAATGAAGTGAACAAAATAATCAATAAAATGAACAGAATAATCAATGAAGTGAACAAAATAATCAATTAAATTAACAAAATAATCAATAAAATTAACAAATAATCAATGAAGGGAACAAAAAAATCAATAAAATGAACAGAATAATCAATGAAGTGAACAAAATAATCAATAAAATGAACAAAATAATCAATGAAGTGAACAAAATAATCCATAAAATGAACAAATAATCAATGAAGTGAACAAAATATTCAATAAAATGAACAAAATAATCAATAAAACTAACAAATAATCAATGAAGTGAACAAAATAATCAATAAAACTAACAAATAGTCAATGAAGTGAACAAAATAATCAATAAAATGAACACAATAATCAATGAAGTGAACAAAATAATCAATGAAATTAACAAAATAATCTATAAAATTAACAAATAATCAATGAAGTGAACAAAATAATCAATGAAGTGGATGGAATAGTCAATGAACAGAATAATCAATATAATGAACAAATAATCAATGAAGTGAACAAAATAATCAATAAAATGAACAAAATCATCAATGAAGTGAACAAAATAATCAATGAAGTGAACAAAATAATCAAAAAAATGAACAAAATAATCACTGAAGTGAACAAAATAATCAATAATATGAAACAAAAATGAACCAAGTAAGCAACAAAATAATCATGAAATGTACAAAACTGAACAAAATCATCAAATTAACAAAATAAGCAACAAAATAACTAATAAACAAGCCCTTAATCAACACAATAAAATTATAAACAAAGCAACAACAATTAACAAAATAAGCAACAATATTAATAAATAATGAATGCAATAATAATAGATTGAATTTATGTAGCACTTATTAAAACACACTTTACATTAAATCCATTATTCACTTACACCAAAAAAAACATTCATTCACCAGTGCAGATGAAACTGGAGGACGGAGCAGGATTTGAACTGGCAGCCCTGTGTAAATGAGCAAAAGAATCAATAAAATGAATAAAACAATCAACAAAATGAACAGAATGATCGATAAAATCAATCAATCAATGAAATGTCCAAAATGATAAATGAAATTAATAAATCAATCAATAAAATCAATAAAATGAACCAAAACTGAGGCAAGTAAGCAACAAAATGAGTAAAAACAAATGAAACAAGTGTGTAAAAATAAATCAAATCAAATTGTGACTAAATTAATCAATAAAGTCAACACAAATGAACAATATATCCAATGATATTAACAAAAATGTACGTAATAATCAAGAAGTAGAGCACATATGTACTAAAATAAACATATAAATAAGTGTTGCATAATCAAAATGTACAAAACTGAACAAAATCAATAAAATTAACAAAATAACTAACAAATTAACCAGTAAAACCAAGCACCAAATCAACAAAATTAAATAATGAACAAGTTTTTAAAACAATCAATAAAATGAAACAAATGTGACCAAAATAAGCAACAAATCTTTAATTAAAGAAATAACAAAATAATGAATTAAATTGACAAACGTATGAACAAAATAAGTCCTACCTAATACAAATGTACAAAACTGAACAAAACCCTTAAAATTAACAAAATAAGCGACAAAATCACGATAAAAGCAACAAAATTTACAAAATAATGAACAAATCTGAAATACAAAATAAGCAACATAATTTTAAAAAAGCGAACCAAATGATGACTAAAATTAACAAAAGTGTGAACAAATTCAGACTAAATAATAATTAACAAAATAATCAATAAAATGAACAGAACTGAACAAAATAATCAATAAAATGAACAGAATTGAACAAAATAATCAATCAAATGAACAGAATTGAACAAAATAATCAATCAAATGAACAGAATTGAACAAAATAATCAATAAAATGAAACAAAACAGAACTGAATAAGCAACGAAATAAGCAATAACGAACTAACCAAGCATTACATCAGCAATTAAACTAAACGAAGAAAATGAAAACATAAACATAGATTAAATAATAAACTAACAATGAATAAAAAGAATTTAAATAAGAACAAAATCAGTCCTGAATGATCAAAATGAGCAAAATAATCAATAAAACGAAACAAAAATCAATCAAATACGCGACAAAATATGAAAAAACAAAGTGAATAAGCGAGTATTAAATCAAAGCAATTAGTAAATTAAATAAAATGGACAAAATAAATCAACAAACTGAGTAAAATAATAAAACAAATGTGAAGAGTGCAAGGTTCTAATAGTTTTTGATTTTTCATAACAGTTTAGTTTTATTTAGTTTTGACTTTTTTTTTTCTCTAATTCAGTTAGTTTTAATTAGTTCTTAGAGCAGGTTTGCTAGTTTTTATTAGTTTTCATTATTTTCTAAATGCTTAGTTCTAGTTTTTTTCATATCTTTTATCTTCTTTGTCGTCGTATTCAAATAAATCCCAGACAGGACTCTGCTGCTTTCTCCCAACTTTAGTCTCCATGTTTCCTGGTAGAGTGGGGACCAGAAGACGACTGGAAACAACAAATGACGAGAAGTGACGGACCGTTAAATATCAAATGGTGCCACTAGCTAAAATTGCTCGATGCAAATAAATCGATTTCATATCATTTCGACATTGACAAAGACGAAAACGAAGGGAATTTTATCCATAATTTTTATACGTTTTAGTTAGTTTTATAAGCACGCAATACAGTTTCAGTTATTGTTTTTTTCTTTTAATTATAGTTTTTAGTTTATAGTTTATTTCAGTTAAAGAAAATGTTTTTACAATTCTGGTTTTCGTCATTTCGTTAGTTTTCATTACGGATAATAACCTTGGAAGAGAGGAATGGATGAAATGTGACTGTGTTGCCTCAGGCTTCCAGCAGGGGGCAGCAGAGCTCTGTTTACTGTCTATTACAGCAGTGAGAGGAGGATTATGGGAAAAAAAAATAAGAAAAAGAGCAGAATAACTGATAAAAAAAACAAAGACACAAAGTTAATTCATGTGTCAAAAAGCTCAAAACCTGATCATGTTAAGATGATTTACCAAAAAGTATGAAGTTTATCTGTGTTTTTACTGGACTTTGTGAATTTAAACCTGTGATTTTTATTCCTAAATAAAAAATGTTAAAAAAAAAAAATCAAGATTGAACACAGTAGAAGAGTTTTATTGAGTGTTTTATTCGAACACAATCAATAAAGTGGAGACGGAAAGAGAGAAAAGAGGTAAATCCTCTGTGGCTCCACCGAGGATTATGAGGCTTAATAGAACAGATTAAGCATGGACACAGCATCTGATGGAGAGAGAGAGAGAGAGAGAGAGGGAGAGAGAGGGAGAGAGGAGAGAGGGAGGAGGAGAGAGAGGGAGAGAGGAGAGAGAGAGAGAGGGGGAGAGGAGAGAGGGAGGAGGAGAGAGAGGGAGAGAGAGAGAGGGAGAGGGGAGAGAGAGAGAGGAGAGAGGGAGGAGGAGAGAGAGAGGAGAGGAGGGAG